>NC_081553.1:70156391-70316391 GCF_963082655.1 Stomoxys calcitrans | reverse complement strand
CCCCCAAAATTGGTCACCTTAGTATTTCGAAAATTTGTTCGGGCTACCGAATCTTCATTTAAGGTTCGATTTTCAAAATTCTTTTTTATATCCATCACCATGGAATGAAGGTACACTAATCTAGTCATTCCGTTTGTAACATCTCGAAATATTCGTCAAAGACCCTATAAAGTGTATATATTCTTGATCGTCTCGTCGTTCTGAATCGATTTACCCATGTCCATCCGTCCGTCCGTCCATCTGTCAAAATCACGATAGAGGTCGAACGCGTAAAGCTAGCCAGCCGACATTTTGCACGGATACCTATTATCGATGTAAACCGTTGGGAACAGCAAATGGGTCATATCGGTTCAGATTTAGATATAACTCCCATATAAACCGATCATTTGATTTTATTTCCTGAGTCTTTGCAAGCAGTAATTTTTATCCGATTTGGCATAAATTTTGCGTGTAGTGTTCTGTTATGACTTTCAACAACAGTGCCAACTACGGTCTGAATCGGTTTATAACCGGATATAGCTCTCATATAAACCGATTTGAATCCTTTAGCCCTTACAAGTCGCAGTTTTTGTCCGATTTGGCTGAAATTTAGCATGCAGTGATTTGTTACGACTTTCAACAACTGTGTTAAGTACGGTCTGAATCGGTTTGTAACCGGATATAGCTCCCATATAAACCGATCTCCCGATTTGACTTCTGGAGCCCTAACAAGCCGATTTTTTTATCCGATTTGGCAAAAATTTTTCAATTGTTGTTATTTTACGACTTCCAAATTCGTCTATAACGTGGTATAGCTCCCATATAAACCGATTGCCCGATTTTACTTCCTGAGCCTTTGCAAGCCGCAAGTTTTGTCCGATTTGGCTGAAATTTTGCGTGTAGTGTTCTGTTATGACATTCAACAACTGTGTCAAGTACGGTCTGAATCGATTTATAACCGGATATAGCTCTCATATAAACCGATCGCTCGATTTGACTTCCTGAGCCTTTGCAAGCCCCAAGTTTTGTCCGATTTGGCTGAAATTTTGCACTTGTTGTTATTTAACGACTTTCAACAACTTTGCTAAGTACGGTCCAAATCGGTCTATAACCTGATATGGCTCCCATATAAACCGATATCCCGATTTGACTTGTGGAGCCCTTACAAGCCGCAATTTTTATCCAATTTGGCTGAAATTTTGCATGTAGTGTTTTGTTATGACTTCTAATAATTGTACCAATTACGGTCCAAATTGGTCTATAACCTGATATAGCTTCCGTATAAACCGATCCCCCGATTTGACTTCCTGAGCCTTTGCAAGCCGCAAGTTTTTGTCTGATTTGGCTGACATTTTGCAGTTGGTGGTTTTTTACGACTTCCAACAACTGTGCCAAGTAAGGTCCAAATTCGTCTATAGCCTGATATAGCTCCCATATAAACCGATCTCCCGATTTGACTTCTGAAACCATTACAAGAGCAGATTCTAATCTTGGCTGTATAGTGCTCAAAAATCTCTACAAGAAAGTCCCTTGAAGTATACAACATCTCCACTGGTTTCGGGGATATGCGAGTTTTAATTTTTATTTGTTGAAATTTAGGCTAAAATTGGTTTCGTATTTTCCAATTTGCGAAAGCATTTGTGGTTCGATTTTCGTTTTTATGTGACAAAATTTACAACGACCTTATTGCAACATTTTTCCACATTTGATTATTCAGTTAAAATTTATACAGCTTGGAAGTCAAAAATTGTGATATAAATTATTTTTTTGGTCAAAAAAGAATTTTTATTGATGGGTCTTTTTTGAAAAAAAATTGGTAAAATACTTTAATTTTTTCTCTATTGCTTATAACAGAGACACATTGTAGATGCTTTTTGAGTGAAATTTGAACAAGATGTGTCAACTTAAACGGTTGCTATATCTACTTCAAAATAGGCAATTTTTCGAAATGCCGAGGTGACCAAATTAAGGCGCCTGCTAAGAGGCATCCGGACCACCTAGGGCCTTGAAATTTTGCATATGACAACATTTCAGCTCTAATCATTTCAAATTTTAAATAGATATCTCTACCCGTTCTGACACGACATATTTTTACTCGTTTTTATTCGATTTTACCCCACTGTGCCACACCAAAGCCCAGAAATTTGAAACCTAAAAGTTGACTGGTCTATGCAAAAAATCATTTCATTGCTACAAACAGAAATGCTTTACTAATAAATCACTCAGATGATTTATTTATTCCTTCGGCAATAGGGAAAAATCATAAAATGCCCTGTGGGCGTTACTCATTTACACAAGAAAAGATTCGGTTGTATAATTAAAAGTATTTATTTAACCAAAAGCCCACACAAAGACAACCAATCCACCCTGCAGGCGAACTCAATCATTTCAACCTCCATTCGAACTCTTTATTTACACCTGGTCAGGTGATGTATGAAATATACATGTGGTCAATTAACTAATTGGAAAATAATATTCAGGTCAACAGGCAGAGCAAAAGATGCGCAGGAAGTTGTTTGCATGGCATCAAGCATTTATCATCGTGTATGTATTTGTCAGCAATGATTTTTGTGTGGAGATACACATCCACACCCACATCAACAATCACCCACCTACTGGTCATTTTCCATACCTATCATATTAAGTCAATTATTGTGAATTGCCTTGAAGGTGGTATTTGGTCATTCTCATCTTCATCCCACAATCGAATAAGAGTAATAAAATTATTTATGCCAATATTGATGGCATTGCAAAAGTATAGGCTCTACAATTAATTCAGAAAAAATGTCAAGTGTCACAAATTGCCCATATGATACCAGCGATTGTGTACTGGTATTGCTAGCACACAGGCATGTAAAATGCCAATGTGCAATTGATAAACAATTTCTGCATAAAAGCAGTAACGCCAACGCAACTATGGAGTAAAAATGTGGTTTGTCACAGAGAACAGCAGAAAGCTACCATAAATCCAGTAAGGAAAGGGAAAAGGTCGGGTGGTGCCGACTATATAATACCCTTCACCTACCCTATAATTATAAGTTCGGGCAATCTTATATATAAAATTCAATTTGTGTTTGTTTGTTTGTCGGTTTGTTTGTTCCGTATAAACTCAAAATCAGCTGAAGGACACATAGGATATATAATTTTTTGATATTGGGTCGGGGGCGGACCCTCCCCCTTACCCCAAAAATAAAAGTGGACTAATCGGGACGAGTATGGGATTCAAATGAAAGGTATTCAAGAGTAGAGTACGAATTTGATAATAAAAGTAGGGTCTCAGTACCTGGGGGCCGCCCCAGCACCAAAATCCCTTAAAATAGCTTTAATTGACGATCATTACAATATGGGACTCAAATTATCGCCGGATTTGCACTTATGTGGCCGTAGTAACAACAATTTTCAAACGATATGTTTGAATGTTGATTAAGATTTAGATATAGCTCTCATATTCATATGTATTTATATATTGCCGAATTTATAACTGTAGGGTACGTGTAGGGTATTATACAGTCGGCTCCGCCCGACTGTTGCCTTACTGTTTTTTTGTTAAATTTTGTGAAAATTTTTGTTTACTTTGCAGCTTCAAGAAAATTTGTTCAATCGTTGTTTTCCTTTTCAACCTACATGTTCCCGTAATTTAAAATCATATCCCTCCATGTCTCATGCTGATAATAAGATGGAAGTATATGATTAAAGAAAAAAAAATCACTTTTCTTGGATGGTCGATTGACATCGTCTTACACAATCCAGCAACAAATCCATTCACTCATAGTTCCATCATCCGTTTCTTATTTTTCCCTATCCGCTCTTGCACCTTCCCTTGTCATATTCAGATAGTGCTCAAGTATTCTTTTGGACTATTGTTCGCCATATCCCAGTTGGCTTGTAGCATACAGATAGACAGTAGTGTAATCGAAGAAAGAAAAGGACGAAAAGGAAAACGCAAATCATAAAAATAACAGAAAATCCTTTTGAGTTCTTCTGGCATTCATCGAATGGAACCGTATATTACACAAATATAAAAGGGATCAATGAGAAATTGAACAAAGTTTGCTCCGTGTGCATCTGACGACTGTAGTCAGCAACAGATTTTTGCAGGACTTGGACTGGTGTCCTGCTGCCAATACGGTAGCTGGTTACTGGTTATTGACAGTCACAGAGACATGATGCTGGCTATGATGATAAAGGAGAAGCGAACAAAAAACATATAAATTTGTCTATCTTCTGACATGGAAGGGGGCAAAATAGATGGGCTTATGGGAAACATGTGAAGACTAAAGTTGGGTCAAGACTTATTTTTGATACGCTACAGAAAAAAGTTGTTGCAAAGAATTTTACATTTTAAGTGAAAATCCAAGTCGAATGTAAATTTTCATAAAAAAACCGATGCCACGAAAAGGTTTCACTTCGACTGCTGTGAGGAGTATATCATTAAAGATCATCTACAAGTTGCCTTTAAGGCTTAGTTTGATCTATGGCGTAGGTCTGGCTATCAAGGTTTTTTGTGCCAATGACAGGTGCCTTTTGTCTCAACTTACCTTTCTCTAGAGACAATATGGAACTAAAATAAAAGTTCATGGGAAGAAGAGTACGAACAGATAGAGTTATTGGACACCAAGTGTCTGGGGACACACCCGACCCAGTAAGAACCACCAAAACAGGCATGTAGGTGTGCCGGAGAATTATGGGACTCAAATGAAAGGTACAATTTGGCTTCGAATCTGTTAGTAAATTAAGGAACCAAGTGCCTGAGGGACACCACGCGAGAAGGCAAGCAGACAAACCCGGTAAATATCAAACTCAAATGAAAGGATGTTGAGTGAAATGTACGAATCTGATGTCCGAATTTGGGAACACATGTTTGGGGCCCTTTGAAAATCCCATCGAAGTTATATGACCTGAATATGGACAGGTTTATGGCCTGCATATGCATATGACCTATATGGGACTCAAACATAGGGTCTTCAGTCATACCGCTCGTTTTGGTAAAAGGTTGTTTCATTTATTTATTTTCTTAAAGAAACATTAGGGTGTAACGATGCCATCTAGTCTATATATATAAAAATGAATTTGTGTTTGTTATTTCCGTATAGACTCAAAAGCCGATTACTGAACCGATTACCTTGACATTTTCACAGATTGTGTAGGTTGTTCTGGTAAGAAACAAAATCTATATAATTTTTTGATATCGGGAGGGGGGCGGACCCTCCCCCTTAACCCAAAAGTACTACCCTAAAATATAAGCAGACCGATCGGGACAATGTGGGATTCAAATGAAAGGTATTTAAGAGTAGAGTAGGAAATTTCATAATAAAAGTAGGGTCTAAATGCCTAGGGGGCCGCCCCAGCCTCAAAACCCCTTAAAATAGCTTTAATTGATGATCATGACAATATGGGACTCACATGAAAGGTATTCGGGAGTAGATTACGAATATGGTCAGAAGGTAGGAATAGGCTTTATAATTTATTGATAACGGAAGGGAGCGGACCCTCTACCGTTACCCTAAAAACACCACCCAAAATCGAAAGTGACAAAAAGAGACGATATGGGTATCAAATGAAAAGAATGTGGTAGTAGATAACGAATCTGGCAAACAAATTCATGTCGAAGTATAGGGGGTCACTACACCCCCACGAAAACGCCCAAAATGGGCACATAAGCCAATCACGGAAATATGGGACTCGGTTTGTTTGTTCCGTATAGACTGAAAAACGGCAGAACCGATTCTCTCGAAATTTTCGCATTTTGTGTAGGTTCGTCTGGAAGGAAACATAGGCCATATAAGTTTTTGGTATCGGAAGGGGGACGGACCCCCCCGCTTATGCCAAAAACACAACCCAAAATCAAAAGTAAATAGATCGGGACAATATAGGTATCTATATTGGAAAGTAGAATACGAATATGGTATTAAAATTTGAGTTTAAGTACCCATCGGGCCGCCTCAACCCCAAAACTCCCCCAAACAGACATATTGGACGTCATTTCAATATGGGGCTCAAAAGCAAGGTATTCGGGAGTAGATTTCGAATCTGGCATACAAAATCAGATCGCAGTATAGGGGGTCACTTCACCCCTCAAAAATGCCATTAGACCCATTATGACTATATGATACTTAGCTGAACTGATTTTCTTAAAATTTTCATAGATTGTGTACATTTTCTGGAAGGAAAAATAGGCTATATAATTTTTAGATATCGGGTGGAAGCGGACCCTCCACCTTATCCCAAAAACGCCACCCATATCCGAAGTGGTCCGATGGGCACAAAAAGTGTATCAAATGAAAGGTATTGGAGAAAAGAGAACGAATATGGTATTAAAATTTGGGTTCAAGTACCCAGCGGGGCCCCCATCCCCAAAACTCTTCCAAACAGATATATGCGAAGTTCATGTCAATATGGGACTCAAATGAAAAGTATTAGGCAGTAGATTACAAATATGACACAAAACAAACAGGTCCAAGCAATGGGAGGTCGCCCCACACCCAAAAGGGGATATCAGCCGACCTCATATCAATGATTGCTTTCCGATTCAAGTATAAACTCAATGAAAAGAGACCTTTTTTATAGCCGAGTCCGAACGGCGTCCCGCAGTGCGACACCTCATTGGGGAAAATTTTTTAAATAACCATGCAACATTAAGAGGGGATAAACACCGCTTTGTCCGAAGCTCTCGCCAGGATTCAACTGCGTTCAGCGTCATAGGCTACAATGGCAAGAATTCGATATTCGCATTCAGGGCGAAGTCTCCCCATCCTAAGAAGATATTAGAGAGTTAAAGAAGGCGCAGCGGAGCGGTCCCGGTTCGGCTAGTAAAGTATTAATAATCTTGATCGTTGTAAAAATCTAAGACAAACTAGACATGTCCGTCAGTCTGACCGTCTGTCTGTTGAAATCACGTTAACTGCGAAGATGGGCTATATCGAACATCTTGATATAGTCCCATATAGACCAATCCGCCGATTTAAGGTCTCAGACCATAAAAGCCATTATCCGATGTTGCGGAAAGTTTGGGACAGTAAGTTATGCTTGGCCCTTCGACATCCTTCTTCAAATTGGCCCAGATCGGTCCAGATTAGGATGTAGCTGCCATATAGACCGATCTCTCGATTTATGGTGTTGGGACAATAAAAGGCGCATTTATTGTCCGATTTCTCCGAAATTTGGAACAGTGAGTTGTGTAAGGAACTTCGACATCCCTCTTCAATTTGGCCCAGTCTCTCGACCGGTCTCTCGATTTAAAGTCTTGGCCCCATAAAGGTGCATTTATAACCTGATTTCGCTGAAATTTGACACAGTGGTTTATGTTAGGCTTTTCGACATACGTGTTGCTTATGTTTCAGATCGGTCTATATTTGGATATAGGTGCTATGGGGCCATAAATTATGTATTTTTCATCGGATTATGACGAAAGGTGGTTTTCATATATACCCGAAGTGGTGGGTATCCAAATTCGGCCAGCCGAATTCAACGCCTTTTGACTTGTTTGATATCTCAAGAAAGGCGGACCCTCCCTAACTCTAATTTTCAGAAACACTAGATTTCGGGTGGCGATTTTAGCGTAATTTTGTGTGCACTTTTATTGTAACATAAAAACAAAAAAAAAATTGCATCCAAATTTCGGTTGGGCTGCCTAAGGGGGCCGTCCGACCCTAAAACCCACCAAACATACATATAGACCAATCACGACAAAATAAGACTCATATGAAATGTATCAAAAAGTAGAAAACTTACAAAAAAATTGGGGGACCACTTCAGCCCCCCAGAAACCCTCAAATCGGACATATTTATCGGCCATGGCAAAATGGGTCTTATTTGTAAATGTGGGACTTATTATTTGGGGGTGGCGGTCCTCCACCAGAAACACCATAAACACCTCCACCAGAAACACCAAACAATAGCGGCTTGTAAGGACTCAAGAAGTCAAATCGGGAGATCGGTTTATATGGGAGTCATATCAGGTTATAGACCGATTTAGACCGTACTTGGCACAGTAGATGAAATTCATAACAGAACATGACATGCAAAATTTCAGCCAAATCGGGAAAAATTGCAGCTTGTAAGGGCTAAAGAAGATATATCAGGTTATAGACCGATTCGGACCGTAATTGTCACTGGTGTTGGAAGTCATAACAGAACAATGCATGCAAAATTTCAGTTAAACCGGACAAAAATTGCGGCTTGTAAGGGCTCAAGAAGTCAAATCGGGAGATCGGTTTATATGGGAGTCATATCAGGTTATAGACCGATTTAGACCGTACTTGGCAAAGTAGATGGAAGTCATAACGGAACACAACATGCAAAATTTCAGTTAAATAGGACAAAAATTGCGGCTTCCAGGGGCTCAAGAAGTCTAATCGGAAGATCGGTTTATATGGGAGCTATATCTAAATCTAAACCGATATGGCCCATTCGCAATCCCAATCAACCAACGTTAGCATTAAGAACCTGTACAAAATTTCAAGCGGCTAGCTTTAGGCGTTCGACCGCTATCGTGATTTCGACAGACGGACGGACGGACATTGCTAGATCGACTCAGAACGTCGAGACGATCAAGAATATACACACTTTATAGGGTCTTAGACGAATATTTCAAGGTGTTACAAACGGAATGACTAGTTTAGTATACCATCATCCTATGGTTGTGAGTATAAAAATTCTGAAATTTTCTAGTCAAAAAATTTCTTT
Organism: Stomoxys calcitrans; assembly: GCF_963082655.1. NCBI lineage: Eukaryota > Metazoa > Arthropoda > Insecta > Diptera > Muscidae > Stomoxys > Stomoxys calcitrans. The sequence goes on along the minus strand of NC_081553.1, from coordinate 70,307,727 downwards.
TGTTTTAAGAAAAAATTTCTTTGGAAACTTTTTTTTTAATTTTGTTTAATTTTTTTATGAAAAATGAGTAAGAGGGGCCTGGGCCAGAGACAAATTTTCCTTTAGTAAAATTTTTCTTTGAAAAAATTATTTCTCCCTGGCTACGTCTCTGATGGGGGCTATATTAGGTTATTGTCTAATTTGAAACGTACTCAGTACAGTTGTTTGAAGTCGCAAAAAAACACTCATTGGAAGATTTCAGCCAAATCGGGTAACAATTGCGACTTCTTAGGACTAAAAAAATCAAATCGGAAAATCGGTTTATATGGGAGCTCAATAAGAGGTTATTGATCGATTTGAAACCGATTTGGGTAACAATTTCGGCTTCTTAGGGCTCAAGAACTCAAATCAGGAAATTGGTCTAAATGGAAGCTATATAATACTATTGACCACTTTGGACCGTTCCAGACACAGTTGTTGGAAGTCAAAATGATACGTTCCCTGCAAAATTTCAGTCAAATCGGGCAAAAGTTGCGGCATCCAGGGGAACAAGAAGTCAAATCAGGAAATCGGGCTCCCATATGAGCAATATCTTAATCTGAACCTGAATCTACATCAATAACAAGCCTCTTTGCAAAATTTCAAGCGGATATTTTTATACCCTCCACCATAGGATGGGGGGTATACTAATTTCGTCATTCTGTTTGTAACTACTCGAAACATTCGTCTGAGACCACGTAAAGTATATATATTCTTGATCGTCGCGACATTTTATGTCGATCTAGCCATGTCCGTCCGTCTGTCCGTCCGTCCGTCCGTCCGTCCGTCTGTCTGTCGAAAGCACGCTAACTTCCGAAGGAGTAAAGCTAGCCGTTTGAAATGTTTCACAAATACTTCTTATTAGTGTAGGTCGGTTGGTATTGTAAATGGGCCATATCGGTCCATGTTTTAATATAGCTGCCATATAAACCGATCTTGGGTCTTGACTTCTTGAGCCTCTAGAGTGCGCAATTCTTATCCGATTGGAATGAAATTTTGCACGACCTGTTTCGTTACAATGTCCAACAACTGTGTCGAGTATGGTAAAAATCGGTAAATCTTTTGATATAGCTGCCATATAAACCGATCTTGGGTCTTGACTTCTTGAGCCTCTAGAGTGCGCAATTCTTATCCGATTGGAATGAAATTTTACACGACGTGTTTTGTTATGATATCCAACAACTGTGCCAAGTATGGTTCTAATCGGTTAATAACCTGATATAGCTGTCATATAAATCGATCTTGGGTCTTGACTCCTTGAGCCTCTAGAGGGCGCAATTCTTATCCGATTTGAACGAATTTTTGCACGAAGTATTTTGTTATGATATCCAACAACTGTGCCAAGTATGGTTCAAATCGGTTAATAACCTGATTAGCTGTCATATAAACAGATCTGGGGATTTGACTTCTTGAGCTTCTAGAGGGCGCAATTCTAATCCGATTTGGCTGAAATTTTACATGACGTATTTTATTTTTACTTTCAACAACTGTGTCAAATAAGGTTCAAATCGGTTCATAACCTGATTTAGCTGCCATATAAACCGATCTGGGATCTTGACTTCTTGACCCCTAGAGGTCGCAATTATTATCCGATATGCCTGAAATTTTGTACGATGGATCCTCTCGTGACCATCAACAAACGTGTTTATTATGGTCTGAATCGGTCTATAGCCCGATACATCTCCCATATAAATCGATCTCTCTATTTTTCTTCTTGAGTCCCCAAAGGGCGCAATTCTTATTCGAATTAGCTGACATTTTACACAGGTCTCCAACATATAATTTAATTGTGGTCCAAACCGGACCATATCTTAATATCGCTCTAATAGCAGAACAAATCGTTTCTTATATCCTTTTTTTGCCTGAGAAGAGATGCCGCGAAAATAACTCGACAAATCCGATTAATGGTGGAGGGTATATAAGATTCGGCCCAGCCGAACTTTGCACGCTTTCACTTCTTATTCGTTCCATCGTTGTCTTAATTTCGAACGGACGGACGGATATGGCTAGATCTAAGGGTGATTTTTTAGCTATTATCTTTTTGTCAACACTGGTTTAAACAACTCACGCTCAATTCGTGTTTTGTTTCACTGTCAAACATCTTCGGTTTGGTTTATATTTCAACCATGAATCGTCTTACAAACGAACAACGCTTGCAAATTTTTGAATTTTATTATTGAAATGCGTGGGCTGTTAAGAAAGTTCATTGCGCTAAAATTGTGTTCAGTGACTAAGCTCGTTTTTGGCTCAACGGGTATGTAAATAAGCAGAATTGTCGATTTTGAATTGAAGATCAACCAGAAGCATTGCAAGAGCTACCAATGCAGTTAGAAAAAATCACGGTTTCGTGCGGTTTATAGACTGGTGGCATCATTGGACCGTACTTCTTCAAAGATGATACGAGTCATAAGATAACTGTGAATGTCAAGCGCTACCGTGAGATGATATCTAACTTTTTTTTGCCCAAAATGCAAAAGCTTGACTTGCATGACATGTGCTTTCAACAAGACGGTGCCACATGCCACACTGCACGCGTAACAATGGACTTGTTAAGAGGCGAGTTTGGTGAACATTTTATTTCACGCTCGGGACCAGTCAATTGACCGCTTAGATAGTGCGATTTAACGTTTTAAGACTATTTTTTGCGGGGCTATGCTAAAGCTCATGTCTATACAGACAAGCCCGCTTCAACTGACGCATTGGAAGATTACATTGAAGCATTTATTCCGTGAGATATCGGGCGAAATGTTGAATAGGGTATGCCAAAATTGGACTAAGCGGATGGATTATTTGAGACGCAGTCACGGTGAAGATTTGCATGAAATCATCATCAAACATCAAATTATATGGACCGCACTATCGATTTACACTGATTTGTTTGTGTTATTTTTAAACTTTCCTATGGCTATAAAAAAATTACCCTTAACTTAAAATGTCAAGCCAATCCAGAATATATGTTTTTTATGTGGTGGCAGATCAACATTATGAGGTGTTACAAACGGTGTTGACTAGATTAGCATACTCCCCCCATCCTAGGGTGTTGGGTATAAAAAGCCCTAAATAGAGATAAAATTTCATTTATACAAATCCTTTTTCTTTCCTCCAAAAAGTTAGCCTGCTTTGCTTGTATTGAATGATTTCTTTTTTTTTTTTTTTTTGCATAAATTACTTGTTTTTGTTGTCACCAAGATGAGAGAGCTGTTTGGTTGTTGGGCAGTTCTTGGCAAACCCCTTCGATAATTGAGGAAATTTAAAGGCATGGCTAAAGTTTTCCAAAAACTTTCTCCCACAACTTTCCGCATTAGAAAAACAATATGCTGCGGTAAGGGTATCCTATAACCTGTTGTTATTGGTTTTTTGTATGGCAGTATAATGCAACCAACTCAAGTTGGTTGTTTACGTTTGAATGTTGCTGCGAACTTGTCACATCAAACTTAAGATCCACATAGGAGGAAAGAAAAGCTTTTTTTCCTATTGCAATCGAAAGCTTTTGCAGAGTTCATGTCCTTTACGAGAGTATGACTGCGTGTGTGTGTGTGTGTGTGTGTTTGACTGAGTATGGGGAAGCCTAATGCTAATGTGTTGGGGTTGTGTTGTATAACCAGCATATGGTAGTGCCCTAAGAAAATGCCAAATAACACAAAAACCATAGTCAATCAATACAAAGTAAGGAACTTTGAAAATACTACACTCCATAAATCACTGAAATTGCATTCAGGTTAAAGATGTTTAGTACTCAAATATAGCCTTCAATGTTATCCATATATAACGACATCCGGCTATTTGTGTTGGGTGTGCGTGTGTGTGTGTGAGTTTAATAGGTAGTTTTGAATTTAAGTGGGTGTTGCTCAAGAGGCTGTATTGGGTTTCATGTGGCAAAGGTCCTTACGTTTATGACCAAAGCCGCAATAAAATATCTCATCTTACCTTAGGTGTTTAATATTAAAAAGGTTTTTTTTTCTCTTGTTACTCCTAGTATCCGAAATTGGATGCCACAAAACTACTTCTCATTATGTTATGAAAGAGAGTACATTTTTCAAAGTTGGATGTAACAATGATAAACAATGATTTTGCGAGTGTGTGCGTGTGTGTGTGTTTTTATTACCTTACAGATGGGATACTTTGATACTTTTAACATTTTATTCGAAAATATTAATCAGAAGGAATGAAAGGGGGAACAAAAGCGCAAAGGTTATTAAAATAAAGTGGTCAGAGTGGTAACGATTTAGACTTGTATCTACGAATTCAACAAGGAGAAGCTATAGGTGTATAGGAGCGTTGGGGTAAGAGTCGCAAGTGATGCAGTGAACATATGTTTGCGGAACTAGGGTTGCCCAAAAAGTTATTGCGGATTTTTTAAAAGAAAGTAAATGCATTTTTAATAAAACTTAGAATGAACTTTAATCAAATATACTTTTTTACACTTTTTTTCTAAAGCAAGCTAAAAGTAACAGCTGATAACTGACAGAAGAAAGAATGCAATTACAGAGTCACAAGCTGTGAAAAAATTTGTCAACGCCGACTATATGAAAAATCCGCAATTACTTTTTGGGCAACCCAATATAATTCGCATGTTTCTATTCTGGCAGAAATCCTAGAAACTTTTTATTATGAAATCTATAAAGAATTTTTCTAAATTCACAATAGTACCTAAACCAAATTTTTCACTTAGATGGCTGCAGAGTTAAAAACTCACCTTTTTTGAAGGAGGAACCACAGGCAACAGAATAGCTTAAAAGACTGGGGTCATTTCAACTTGTAAAGCCGCAAGAATGGCAACCATCGCATTATCCATTGTAAAATTGTAAAAAACAGCATATTATTCGAGACATAACACCAAAGAAATTAATCATTACTACGCCTACATCATTCCAATCGCTGTGCCTTCATTAAAAAGTTTACATTCCCATCTTGCACGTATTCTATGAAAACAAAAGTTTATCTTAGGTTGCGTTTTTTTTACAAAAATTTTTAAAAATAATCCCCAAAACATATCCTACAGAATGTCAATGATTTGCTAGCAAAGCAGAAAAAAACCAAAACAATTCATACACACATATTGAGATATACAAAAAGATGTCTTGTTTTAAGAAAATCACATTTCCTTATGAATATCAGTTATTCGATGAAGATGAGAAAAAGTTACCGCATTTTCAAAAAGTTTTCTTTAAATAGATTAAATCGAACAAACTTTCACTTTGATGGATGCCAAGAAGTTATCATGTGCAAATTTTATACAACGTCCGTACAACTTTATTTTATCAAACGGAAGACTATAATCATAAATTATGAAAAATAAAGATGCGGACACAGATACGGAAGGGAATAACATTGTGCCTAAGCGAATATGGTATTCGTGCTAACAAAAATGAGTGAGACGGGGGTGTGAGACGGGTGAGTGAGATGGGTGAGTGAGACGGGTGAGTGAGACGGGTGAGTGAGACGGTTGAGTGAGAGGGTGAGTGAGATGGGTGAGTGAGATGGGTGAGTGAGACGGGTGTGTGAGACGGGTGAATGAGACGGGTGAGTGAGACGGGTAAGTAAGACGGGTGAGTGGGACGGGTGAGGGAGACAGGTGAGTGGGACGGGTAAGTGAGACGAATGAGTGAGACGGGTGAGTAGGACGGGTAAGTGAGACGGATGAGTGAGACGGGTAAGTGAGACGGATGAGTGAGACGGGTAAGTGAGACGGGTGAATGAGACGGGTGAGTGAGACGGGTGAGTGAGACAGGTGAGTGAGACGGGTGAGTGAGACGGGTGAGTGAGACGGGTGAGTGAGACGGGTGAGTGAGACGGGTGAGTGAGACGGGTGAGTGAGACGGGTGAGTGAGACGGGTGAGTGAGACGGGTGGATGCGATGGGTGAGTGAGACAGTGGATGAGACAGGTGCGTGAAACGGGTGAGTGAGACAGGTGAGTGAGACGGGTGGATGAGACGTGTGAGTGAGACGGGTGAGTAAGGCGGGTGAATAAGACGGGTTAATGGCCGTCGAACAATGGGCTGGGGAAAAAAGTGGAAATAAGTTAGCCATTTTATAAGGTTTAAGAATATTTTAACGAAATTGTATTGGGTTGCCCAAAAGGTGATTGCGGATTTTTTAAAAGAAAGTAAATGCATTTTTAATTAAACTTAGAATGAACTTTAATCAAATATATAATTGCCATTTTGTTCGATAACCTTTTGCCATCTTCCTGGCAAATTTAGTATTCCACGCTCATAGAACTTCTGGCCTTTATCTGCAAAAAACTGAACCAAGTGCGATTTTATAGCCTCATCATTGCCGAAAGTTTTACCATTTAAGGAGTTCTGCAAAGATCGAAATACAATAAATGGTGGTCTGATGGTGCAAGGTGCAGATGGTGCATCAAAATTTCCCAGCCAAGCTCACTCAGTTTTTGGCGAGTGACCAAAAATGTGTGCGGTCTAGCGTTGTCCTGGTGGAATATGACACCTTTACGATTGACCAATTCTGGTCGCTTCTCCTTGATGGCTGTATTCAATTTGTCCAATTGTTGACAGTAAACATCCGAATTAATCGTTTGGTTCATTGGAAGCAGCTCAAAATATTCCACACCCTTCCAATCCCACCAAACAGACAGCATAACCATCTTTTGGTGGATATCAGCCTTTGAAGTGGTTTGAGCTGGTTCACCATGCTTGGACCATGATCGTTTTCGACTAACGTTGTTGTAAACAATCCATTTTTCATCTCCAGTTATGATTCGTTTTAAAAACGGATCGAATTCATTGCGTTTAATGTGCATAAAGGTGCACAAGCGTTGATTCGGTTTGTTAAATGAATTTCTTTCAATACATGTGGTACCCAAATATCAAGCTTTTTCACCAGTTCAAGACTTTTAATGAACGGTTGATTTTGGTATATTTAACTTCTCTCCTATCTCACGCTCAGTTACATGGTGATCCAATTCGATTAATGCTTTGATTTGGTCATCATCAACTTCATTTGGCCGACCTGAACGTGGCTCATCTTTAAGTGAAAAATCTCCAGAACGGAATTTGCGAAACCAATTTTGACACTGTCTTCCTTTTAAGGCTTTAGCACCATACACATCGCGTAACTTTTTAGCAACCTGCTCCGTGTTTTTTTCCTTTACGGAAATAATAAAGTAAAATATGACGAAAATGCTCCTTTGTGGGCTCCATATTAAAATTGACGCCGAACAAACAAATGTAAACAAAATTTCGCGCAATTTTTTTCTAAAGCAAGCTAAAAGTAACAGCTGATAACTTACAGAAGAAAGAATGCAATTACAGAGTCACAAGCCGTTGAAAAAATTTGTCAACGCCGATTATATGAAAAGTCCGCAATTGCTTTTTGGGCAACCCAATATATGGTTATAGCGTTATAGCGTTAGCGGGTATATATATATAGAGATGTGGCTGATCTGGAGATGTTGGAAACAAGTAACAGTTCTGAATGGTTTCAACTTATCGAAATCCAGGCTTATCTTGGTCTTTCATCATCTCAAATGTGGGCTCAAACCTCCCCGCTGTGACACAAGGTTAGCTACCTTTGAGTTAAAACAAGTAAAAGCGTACTTAGTTAAGCTGGGCCGAATCTTATTTACCCTCCACCGTAGATCGCACATGCCAAATTCTTTGGCCGATATCTCTTTATAGGCAAACAAAGGATATTGGATAGAATTGCTATGCTATTCAGGGCCATACTTGACGCATTTGTTGATGGTAAACCAAAACACTTCATTAATTGCAGCCAAATCGGATAATAATTGCGCCCTCTAGAGGCTCACGAAGTCATGATCTGAGATCAGAATCTATAGGATCAATATCAGGTTATGAACCATACTTGGCATAGTTGTCAGAAGTTAGAGAAAAACACTTCATGTTAAATTTCAGTCAAAAGGGGTAGAAATTGCGACCTCTAGCGGCTCAAAACGTCAAGATCCGAGATCGGTTTATATGTTAGCTGTATCAGGTTATGAACCGATTTAAACCATACTTGGTAGAGTTTTTGTAAGTCAGACCAAAACACTACATGCTAAATTTTAGCCATATCGGATAATAATTGCGCCCTCTAGCGGCTCAAGAAGCCAAGATCCGAGATCGGATTCAACGGGATCTATATCAGTTTATAAACCGATTTTGACCATACTCAACAGAGTTTTTGGAGGTCAGACTAAAACACTTGGAAACATGGGAAATTTCAGCTAAATCGGATAATAATTGCGCCCCCTAGCGGCTCAAGAAGCCAAGATCCGAGATCGGTTTTTATTAGAACTATATCAGGTTATAAACCGATTTAAACCATGCTAAGCGTAGTTGTTAAAAGCTAGAGCAAAACATTTCATGCGGAATTTCAACCAAATCAGGTAGTAATTGCGCCCTCTAGGGGCTAAAGAAGTCAAGATTCAAAATCGGTTTATATGCGAGCTGTAACAGGTTGTGAATCGATTGGGACAATACTTAACACAGTTGTTGATGGTCAAACCAAAACATTTCATGTAAAATTTCAACCATACTGGATAATAAAAAAAATTCCATGCCTAAGCTATCCTTTATGACATTATCAAAGGTTCTTACTATTGTTCGCCTAAGTTCCTTTGAACATGGTGTGCCTCCCAGGTGACCACAGCCTTGTGGCTGACTGCGGTGCCGTTTCCGAAACTAGACATGTAGCCTTTGTGGTAGCCTGCGCAGCGCCTCTCCGAGCCCAATTAAGAGAGCCTCACTCCTTATCGGAGAGAGTTTTAGAATCATCCGCACCAAGCCTGAGAGCGATGCGCCTTTTATTCTTCCAACCTCTTAAAGGGTGTATTGGTTGGCTAGAGAAGGTCCATGGCCTAGTTATATCATAGGCATGCGAAGATAGAATTGGATCTTTGCAGTTCATTCTAAGCCTACTCCCAGGCTCCAGATATGCCGCTCCACTGTAAACAGACGCAGATCATCAACCGCCTGGTGAATGTGTATCCTTGAGTGGCTTATAAATAAAAATCCAAGGATGTGGTCTAAGAGTTAACATACTCCATCACCCTACTGCTGAATTGAGCAGCGCCATAGTGGGGGTAGGCAGGCCTTCCAGTTTGAAACGGAAAATTTTCCATAAAAGATAATTTATCGAAATCGTTTTATTGAGGACGCACCACGTTTCCTCGATATCTGCCAAGGTCAAATACTTAGGATGGGAAACTTAATTGGAAGTGTAACATTCAGGAGTGTACCGAGAAAGCTCACAAATGTTAGGGACTATGTAGACGGGCCCTTGTCTCAAAATAAGGCCTGAATCCGCCTCAGTAGTTTGGCGAACTGCTATGGAGAAACAGTGCAACATAAGGACCATACAACATGGCCAGATAATATATTGTCTTGGCATAGGCGGAGCGATGAGGACCACGTCCACTAGAGCACTGGAGACTATTCTAGATATCCAACCCATTGGCATGCAGATTAAATGTGTCTATGAGACTTAAGGCGGTGGGAGATTGAATGAATTGATGAGAGCAGCTCATAACATCGCGGTATAATCGAGGCGACGATACAAAATCTGGAAGAAAGGGAAGAGGATATTTGAGACTTGTGGTCGAGTGCGAGGCAATGCTGCCAGCGACACAGTCTTGGATTGACGGAACCCTAGTATTGCCGTCTAGAAGATCATATTACACATATGGATCAAAGCTAGGAGACAAAGAGTGTCTGAGGGTCTACATAGAGAACCCAGGGACTGAGATCTGTTTTAGACTGTCTACCCATAATACGTTCCTGCAGGCGGAGATCCGAGCAATCACAGAATGCGTGAGATGGTGAGGTACAAATGCTAGGACGTCGATTGTGAACATCTTTACGGACAGTAAAATGACCATAATGGCAATAACAAGCAGGACGTTAAGGTCACGAACAGTCTTGCAGTGTGAGAAGGAGATTAACGCCTTATCTGAGGATGGCACAATCCGCATCGTTTGGGTGCCGGGCCATAGCGAAGTAAGGGGGAATGAAAGGGCAGACGATTTGGCAGTGAAGGCCAGAGAACTGTCCTCGATAGACTTGATGAATCCGAAGCCTTTCGGGTCGACGCAGTCCGATTTGAGGGCGTGGGCGACTAACGCGTATGTAACACTGTGGAACAGCGACACAGTCGGTAGGACTGCGAGAATCATGTGGGGTGATCCGGATCGCGAGAGTACAACGCTATTACTGAAAGAAAGTAAAATAGAAGTCAGTTGAGCTTTAGGTGTCATAACGGGACACATAGGACTTCGAGCTCACTTATACAAAATCGGTGCGGCATGTGAGGGCATGCGGGGTGAGATTTCCGCTGAATCAATCCATTCAATTTCATCCATTTATGACCAAACTGAAACTCAAAACTCGTCAGCTTGCAGCAATACATGCTGATCATAAGACAAGTGTGTCTATACGAAGCACTTACGGCAACGGTAAGTCCAATTACAATGCAAAGTCATTGAGATGTGTTTATAAATTTTTAATTGACCGAGAAACAAAGTGCTGGAGAGAACAAAAAACTTTTAATTGCTGTTAATTACACATTCGTATGGCAAATTTTTTTCGGTTTCTTTTTTTTTTTGTTTTATTATTTCCTGCTGTGTGTGTGTTCTGTGTGACAGTTGTATGGACGACAAACAAAATCAACCATTCATCCATACATCCTTTCATTGTTTTTCTGTATTTTAAGGAGGATGGCATGGGATGACCATCATGAATCTGTTGTATGATAGTAACAACAATGCAATAACGATGGCAAGGATGCTAACGAAGTGTGAGAGAGAGAGATGAGCTTGCTGCAGTATAATAAAATGATTTTACAAAATTTAAATCGATGTGTGCTTTAAAGAATTTAATAAAATGCAGATGAATGCAAAATCAGGTCATCGGATGCAAAATCGATTTAAGGCTTGGAAAAGATTCAATTTTAATACGGCAAACGACATTAGGAAGCATTACAGAGCCCAGCACACTCTCGCTCGCAAACTAGTTGGTTCACTGCGTCATTCAGTTAATACACTGTGAAAAAAAAAACTCAAACAAAGGAACTTGTTGAGTTTCTATTATCCAGCTTTAGTTTAACAAAGTCTGTTATTTAGGAAATAAAACGACAATCATGGATTTATGTTAAATTCTTATTAAACTAAAACTTTTGAAGGAATCTGATTCTGAGCCTCGTAAAGGCAATTAAAGTACAAGCCACATGTAAATGAACAGTTTCCCACCAACATTCCATAAAGGAACAGAAGACAAACTTCCCAAATATAGCAATGAGTGCTGTCCCATTCTATTTCAGGTTCAAAGATGGATTGAGATCACTTGCAGACCGCTTTGACCCATTGTGATACCCTGGAAAGAAGGAGAAGAGAAAGAAGATGTGAGACCCCTGACCATATCCAGAGGTTATAAACAAATAAAAAAGAAACAGGAAGAATGGAGAACAAGAGAGTGGGTGATATGCCCATTCCCACGCTAGCACGAATGTGTCTTCGTCGGAGCTTATGGCACACCCCGTAGGAACCATCCCGTCCCGTCGACAAATCTTAGGAGACCTCTCAGATGTACATTCGCAGGATCACCCAGATTGCAGAAGTACCGGCACCCTAAAAAGGAGAGCCTGAGTCCTTGCAGATGCGGACATGAACATCACAAGTGCTCGATCGTCTCCTTCTCATCATAAAGGCATGTCCTGCAGAAGTCATTGCGTGCGGTAATTCCATGCGCGCCGCCATGCGGCCTATGGTACAGTGCCCGGTTATGACCCCTGTTAAGGTAGTCATCGAACTCTTTTCGAACGCCAGTAACTCCTTCGTCCTCCTTAGATCGATGACAGGCCAGAACGCCTTGGCGGTCCGGCAACCATCCGCCGAGTCCCATCTTGTCACCGACGCAGCTCTGGCTATCTCTTCTACTGTGTTCAGTAGCTAATCAACGAACCCCTCCCGGCGCATTCATCCGCGTTCTCATTCTCTGGAATCCTATCATGAGTGGGAACCCATGTCAGCGGAACATTGTGAACTCTGGGTCTATCCAAGCACTCCAAACCCTCCGCCACGCACTCTAACCTTCATCCCAAGGCCTTGAGTGCTGCCATAAAGTCCACATAAATTCTGCAATTTGAGGGCGGTAAATCCCTAAACTGATTTTCTCTTAAGACTACTTTAATGGCACAGACCTCTACCTGAAGGGTCTCACACTCGTCCCGCAGTCTTAGAAACATGCCTATATTTTTATTGCGTCGAAGTAGACACCCAAGCCAGTGAAGATCGAGGTCTCATCTTCCTCAAAAGCAGTAATAGCCCTCCATGCATACCTCCTATGAAAACGGGTCCGGAAATCTATCATCCCAGATGGCACCGGTGCCAGGTAGTCGGAGATCCTCCTCAGTGTACCCTCCACATCCATAACGTCCAGAATTGAACTGTGGCCGCAACTGTCCTCTTTCAGCATGCCGAGCTCCCTCAGCCTAAGCGCGACCTTGGCGGCGCAGTTCCGAATATAGACCCCAATGAGCTACATATCTCGCATAGCTTTCAGACCTGCCTGTGGTGCGGATCTTAGTGCCCCTATGACCCCGACGCAGGCCAATCTCTGGACCTGCTCCCTCGAACGAGTCCTCTTCTCTACGGCCCTCACCCATGCCAGTAGTCCATAAGTCAGTACTGGTCTCACAATGGCCGCATACAACCAATAAATCATCATGGGTACTCCCACTTCCTACCGAACATCCTCCTGCAGGAGTTTTCGGTATTCCTCTTCCAGTACAGCTTCAAATCGACGACAATGGTGCCAAGGTGCTTTGCCTCCTTCGACAGATGTAGGGTGATCCCACCTTAACTGGGTTGGTCCCCAACCCATTTCTGTTCATTCTGTTCATCGCGACAATCTCCACCATGACCCTTACATGATCTCGATGATCTTCGACAGAAACCTGCCTCGAAACAGCAGCACGACGTCGTCCGCATAAGCAATTATCTTTGTTTCATACCCGCTGAGGGTATGGCACGGATTTCATTTATCACGAGGTTCCGCAGAATCGGAAAGAACACTCCACCCTGGAGCGTTCCTCTTCCAGGATAGCTTCGAATCAAGGATTATGCCTAGCTACGGGAGTCTTACTCTGGAATCTTGAATATACGCGTGAAAAGCACCAGCTCCGTCTTCCTTGGGTTAGTCCCCAACCCATTCCTGGCAGTCCATCGCGACAATCACCTCAGTCACCCTTTCCATGATCTTGCTGATAGTCAAGAGAAGCCTGCCTCGGACCAGCAATACGTCGTCGTCCGCATAAGCGATTATCGTGCCATCCCCGCCAAGATCCAACAGGATTCCATTTATAACTTAGTTCCACAGAATCGGCTAGAACACTCCTTGGGGCGTTCCAATGGTCACCCACCTTCTGATCACACTATCTCCCAGGTTCGCATTTATAATTCTGCTACAAGCCATATTATTTGTCTACTGAGAGATTGTGGGGTGAATGCCCGTGCGGTCCAATGCGGCGAATTTCGTTCTCCAAGTTTTTAAAGGCTCCCTTAACATCCAAGCAGGCTGCCATAATGTACTCCTTTTGTCGGAGAGAAAACTCGACCACTCGTACCACTTTGTGAAGAACTGTCTCCACCGACCTGTCTTTGGGGTATGCGCATGGCCCCTTTCCTGAGTATTTCCTTCTAGGACAACTTTGAATCAAGTACTATGCCAAGGTACGGGAGTCTTAGCTCTGAAATCTTATATGTACGAGTGAAAAGCACCAACTCCGTCTTGCTTGGTTTGGTCTTTAACCCATTTCTGGTAGACCAACGCGACAATCTCCTTAGTGGCCCTTCCATGATCTCGCTGATAGTCAACAGAAGCCTGCTTCAGACCAGCAGCACGACGTCGTCCGCATAAGCGATTATCTTCGCGCCGTCTTCGCTGAGATCCAACAGGATTTTACAGGCTAGAACACCCCTCCTTGGGACTTTCCTATGGCCACCCGCCTTCTGATCACATTATCTTCCAGGTTTGCATTTATAATCCTGTCATAAAAAATAGTATTTGCCTATTGGACGATTCTGGGGTGAACGCCCTTGCGGTCCAGTGCGGCGACTATCGATTCCATATCCACATTATTGAAGGCCCCCTCAATATCTAAGAAGGCCGTCAAAATGTACACCTTCTGTCGGAGAGACGTCTCGACCTGTACCACCTCGTGAAGGGTCGTCTCCACCGGCTTGCCTTTGAGGTATGCGTGTCGTGCCCCACCCTGGCGTCAGTCCCCCTCTCACCTTCAGGTCTTTAAGTCTTTTCAGTGTTTTGAAGCAAAACGATGTCAGACTAATGGCCTTTAGTCCTTCATCGTGAGCCTATAATTATTCGTCGTGAGCCTATAATCATTCATCGTGTGGTTTATGCTCCCGTCTTGGGGATAAAAACCATATTGACTATCCCTCATGCCCTTGGTATGTAGGAACATGCCAGGCTCGACGGACAATCCGTTCCAGCCAGGACAGGCTGACTCCCACAACAATGCTTTGGTAGCACCGTTTGGTCCGGCAGACTTAAATGGCTGGAAAATTCGGACTGCCCCCACTATCTTCTCCTCGCCAACGATGTCCCTGATGAGGTCATCCGCCAAGACCCCATATGTAGGTATTACAATATCTTGATCGTCAAGCTCTTCCCATCCGCCAGGGAAATGCGTCTCCATCAAGGGCTCCACCATTTCCTGACCACTATCGGTTTTGGTCCCGCCCTGCCTCCTCGAGGACCTAGGGGTGTTATGATCCTTCGGTAGTACTTTGGGCAACCTAGATGCCTCACTAGTGCTTTCCAGTGCTCCAAAGAACTTCACCCGGGAACTCCTCTTTTCCTCCATTTCCTGACCACTATCGGTTTAAGTCCCGCCCTGCCTCCTCGAGGACCTAGGGGTGCTATGATCCTTCGATAGTATTTTGCGCAACCTAGATGCCTCACTAGTGCTTTCCAATTCTCCAAAGAACTTCGCCCGGGAACTCCTCTTTTCCTCCATTTCCTGACCACTATCGGTTTAAGTCCCGTCTTCCCTTCTCGGGGACCTAGGGGTGCTGTGATCCTTCGACAGTACTTTGCGCAACCTAAATGCCTCACTAGTGCTTTCCAATTCTCCAAAGAACTTCGCCAGGGAACTCCTCTTCGCCTTCCGCGTCTCCGTGCTGAAATTGCCAAGGGCCTCGCGTCGTCGTTGTCGTTGTACCCACATTTGCATGTGGAAGTGGCGATCCTTGTCAAGCACTTATAGGCGAGCAAGCTTGTTCCGGTCTATATGACCGATCGCCGCGGAAACATGATGACCATTGGTTATTTAAAGGCGCCAATAACTCGTCTTGTCATATTGAGCATCATAGGCAATCAGTATTTAAGCTCCATCAAAAGCTCCACCATTTCCTGACCACTCTGGGTGTAATGGGTCTCGTCCTCCCTCCTCAAGGAGCTGGGCGTGCTAGGATCCTTCGAGCACACTTTGCGTAACTTAGATGCCTCACTAGTAATTTTCAATTATTCGCAGATTTTCGCACGGGAGTTCTCGTTCTTTGCCTTCCTCGTCTCCTTTTAGAATTAGTCAAGGGCCTCGTGTTGTCGTCGTTGTCGTTGTAGCCACATTTGCATGTTGCTGTGGCGATCCTCGTCAAGCTCTTATAGGCGAGCAAGATCGTATAGGCGAGCAAGCTCGTATAGGCGAGCAAGATCGTATAGGCGAGCAAGCTCGTATAGGCGAGCAAGCTCGTACAGGCGAGCAAGCTCTTTTAGGCGAGCAAGCTCTTATAGGCGAGCAAGCTCTTATAGGCGAGCTAGCTCTTATAAGCGAGCAAGCTCGTATAGGCGAACAAGCTCTTATAGGCGAGCACGCTCTTATAGGCGAGCAAGCTCGTATAGGCGAGCAAGCACTTATAGGCGAGCAAGCTTTTATAGGCGAGCAAGCTCTTATAGGCGAGCAAGCTCTTATAGGCAAGCAAGCTCTTATAGACGACCAAGCTCTTATAGGCGAGCAAGCTCTTATAGGCGACCAAGCTCGTATAGGCGAGCAAGCTCTTATAGGCGAGCAAGCTCTTATAGGCGAGCAAGCTCGTATAGACGAGCAAGCTCTTATAGGCGAGCAAGCTCTTATAGGCGAGCAAGCTCTTATAGGCGAGCAAGCTCATATAGGTGAGCAAGCTCTTGTGGGCGAGCGAGCTCCTTCCGATCTAAACGACCGATCGCCGCAAGAACATGATGGCCATTGATTGTTTAAAGGCGCCAGCAACTTCCCTTGTCGCATCGAGCATCATAGGCACTTAGTATTTAAGCAAGTGCCACCCGGCCTCTCACTGAGACTCTCCACTCGATACCGCTGATTGTCCGCGACTGGGGTTGCAGCTACTTCGTATGGAGCATTCCCCTATCCGCAACCTGTGGACATTCCCTGTAGCTTCCAGCTAAGTTTCTCGGGCTAACGAAGCTCACCACACGGATTGGAGCTCAAAGTTCCAGCCTGTGCGATGCTTATAGTTATCCCGTGCCGTGTTATATTCGTTCCAGCCCTCTGCCGTGTTCTCTCTCTTGGCCTTATTTAAAAGCCCTCTACTCTCCCTCCTGAGCACCTTCAGCTACGATGAACACCATGAATGGCTGATTTACCTGGCGGTTCTCGTTCAGGACATGTCGTCAAATACGCCTCGTTCGGGCATCCCGTGACA
Organism: Stomoxys calcitrans; assembly: GCF_963082655.1. Lineage (NCBI taxonomy): Eukaryota > Metazoa > Arthropoda > Insecta > Diptera > Muscidae > Stomoxys > Stomoxys calcitrans. Next base: position 70,291,030 of record NC_081553.1, on the reverse strand, counting down.
AGACTCACTGCGGCGTTAAGTTCCCTTGCTTCTGTGTCTGTATGGGGGGTTGTCCAGATCGTGTGGTAGGTACATGGAGGCCAGGACCAGTAATGGTTTGCGCGCTCTCACCAAAACCACTACCGTTTAGTCTTCATCGCTGAAACGAGAAATCAACGTTAGGTTCAAATCCCTACTGGCTATGATGCAGCTACTAATCTTACCACAAATATTTTGTTTCAGTTATTTCAATGCGTTCAATTATCATATTTTTTAACAGTGTATCACTTTACCCCCATGGGAGAGCCCTATTATAATGATCTTCTATGGAAATGCCTGTGAACAAAACCCCATCTCGCCCCATCTTTTCACAAATACATACGCGAATGAGTGAGTAAGTGCATGAAAGTGAGTATAACGCAGTGGAAACCTTCAACAGCCATGGATGAAAGACTGCAGGCCCAACTAGAAGGAAACGGATGTGGCAGTGGTAGCTGTTTGCTGCTACTGTTAGTGATGTACTGCTGTAGTGCTGCCAACGACATTCACCAGATACTAGACTCCTCGCAAAGCCAACTAAAAGTTATTTTTGTTTAACCTAACAAACCCATTACATTGAATGGTTTTGCGTTTTTTCCCCCTTCATCTCTTTTCAAATTACAGGATACGTACGTTTGAATGTGTGTCTATGTGTTGGAGTATAGGTTGAATTTATTCAGTTCTTACACATATTTACAAACAAGCAAACCCATGTCCACCAGTAGGTTATTGAAAATAGTGAAACAAGTCCCCCGCTAGAGCAAACAACCAAACTTACACTATAATTTTTTATGGCTATATTCAAAGTATCATAGGATATTATTGATTTAAATTTGTTATGAGTTTTATAGTATTGACAGAACTAATAACCTGTTTCTGGTATAGTGTCAACTATGCTTTTAAATGGTTTGGTATCTGTATACAGACTAGAGGATGCAAATGATATGTTAAGCTATGTTGCTGTCTATCAGTGTCTTCTTTTAGAGTTTTTTGTTTGAAACACCATGTAACACTAAATGGGTTTTAAGATGGTACACTCTATTCTAACCCATGATCGAGTAACACCTTAAGACAGTCCGCAAGGTCCTGCTAGTCTTGGATGAATACCAAAACAAGTAAAAACGCATCAAGTGCCGAACTTCTGATACCCACCACCATGGATATATTAATCATCCCATTTTATGATAACTCCGCTACCATATCCACGGTTATAACTAAAAAGAGGCTGATTCGGATCATATTTTTTTCAGATCCCGAGAACTCTTAAACAATTTACACTTTCAGCGAAATCGGGCAATAAATCCTCTTTCTATGGGATTTGGGAAACGGTCTATATTGCAGCTATATCTCTTTAGTCTGATCTGGATTATATTCGAGTCGGATGTCGGGAGGCTTAAAGCAACTAACTAATTCAAATTTCAACGAAAGGTGTAGGTTAGGTTAGGTTTAAGTGGCAGTCTGCCATCAGACTTACTTAGACGTTTGCGTCCAGGAACAGAAGAAGGAAGATGCCTTCTAGTTCCTACTGTTGAACCATCCGGATCCCTTTTAAAAGCCCAATAACTTGCTAATGTTCACATCCGCTAAATCAGACAGGTTTTCAAAGAAATGAGAACCTAAAGTGGAACACCTTCTGACTGCTAGTGCGGGACACACACACACGCAGAAGCTGTTCTATAGTCTCTTCTTCTTCGATGTCCTCACAGCTGCTGCAAAAGTCGTTGCTGGCAACTTTTAGTCTGTCAGAAGGTTTTCCTATCAGACAATGACCTGTCACAATAACTGAGTCGTCTGTTCTAACCAGTGACAACAAAGCTGTAGACCTCTTCAAGTCTAGATTAGGCCGCATGGTTTTGGAATGTTCACAGCCCCCTCTTTGTGACCAACTATCATTCGTTGTCCTTCGAGCCTGGTTCTGAAAACTTAGCTTACATGTCACTAGAGACATGTCGCTAGCCACTAGTGGCATGTCGCTCGTGCGGGACACACAAACAGAAGCAGTTCCATAGTCTCTTCTTCTTCGATGTCCTCACAGCTTCTGCAAAAGTCGTTGCTGGCAACTTTCAGTCTATCAGCATGTTTTCCTATTAGACAGTGACCTGTCATGACGGGCACAAAGACTGAGACATCTGTTCTAGCCAGTGACATCAAAGCGATAGAACTCTTCAAGTCTAGATTAGGCCATATAGTTTTGGAGTCCTCAAAGCCCCCTCTTTGTGACCAACCATCATTCGTTGTCCTTCGAGCCTGGCTCTGAAAACTTAGCTTACATGTCACTAGAGGCATGTCGCTAGTGCGGGACACACACACAGAAGGTGTTCTAGAGTCTCTTCTTCTTCAATGTCCTCACAGCTGCTGCAAAAGACGTTGCTGGCAACCTTCTGTCTGTCAGCATGTTTTCCTATTAGACAGTGACCTGTGATGACGAACACAATGACTGAAACGTCTGTTTTGGCCAATGACATCAAAGCGGTAGAACTCTTCAAGTCTAGATTAGCCCACATAGTTTTGGAATGCTTACAGCCTCGTCTTTGTGATCATACATCGTTGTCCTTCGGGCCTGGTCCTGAAAACTTAGCTTACATGTAGCTAGAGGCATACCCACCGATTCCAGTATCACTGGAATGTGTTGGGTAGTTCCTAGTCTCGCAAGCTCGGTCTCTTTATAATTTCCTGGGATGTCTCTGTGGCCCAGTACCCGGAACAGGTGAATTTTGAACTGTTCAGCCTTGTCGTTGAGAAATCTGCGACAGTCGAGATCGGTTTCTTTCTCAGAAATTCGTTTTCCAGGGATTTAATGGCTGCCTGGCTGTCTTAGAAGATGTATATGCCAATCGTCGTAATGACGTTATACCTTAGCACTTCAACCGCTTCCTTAGTAGCATAGATATACACACTGCTGTGGTAATCTTTTCGGGTAATCTTTTCGATATGACCGATACTATTGGGTTGCCCAAAAAGTAATTGCGGATTTTTCATATAGTTCATTCTAAGTTTTATTAAAAATTCATTTACTTTCTTTTAAAAAATCCGCAATTATCCGCAACCCAATAGATCATTAGAGAACACCCAAAAGCCCACCTGGTCGTTTAGTTTGGAACCATCCGCAAAGAAGTCTATATAAATTCTGTTACCAGGAGTATCGTAGTTCCAATCGGTTCTATCGGAAATGGTAGTACAGTAATTTTTATCAAACAGTGGCTCAGGTAGGGTGTAATCCACACTACCTGGAACATCGGATATTGTATCAAGTATAACATAGTGTCCGTAGCCGCCACATGACCAAAGAGAAAGCTCCCTTAACCTCACGGAAGTTGCTGCAATTTGTCTATCCACAATGTCCAGAGGCACAAGGTGTAGCATTGAATTCAGTGCATCAGATGGTGTCGTCCTCTGTGCGACTGTGATGCACAAAGAAGACATCCTTTGGATCCGGTTAAGTATTGAGCAGTAGGAGGACTTTTGAAGCGCCGTCCACCAGACCACAACACCATATCGCATTATAGGTCTGACAACTGCATTATATACCCAATGCATGACACGCGGTCTAAACTCTCAACTTTTCCCCTTGGCTCCCTTGTAGGGGTATAGGGCAAGAGTTGGCCTTCTTACCCTTTCCAAAATGTTGAATTTGAAGTTCAATTTCCTGTCCAACAAAACACCCAGGTATTTTGCCCTTTCTGTAAATGGAACATTCTCTCCTCCCAAGGAGACAGGTTCCACTGAAGGCAACTTCTTTATCCTGCTGAAAAGAACAAATTCTGTCTTCATATCAAGATTGGCAGAAATTGCAAAGCAATGTTATAGTTCCATATCAAAGGTATCGTAACAAGCCATTAACTTCAGAGTAGAAGAAGCATACTAGACGATTAGCATCATTTAAAATGATAGTAGAAAATAAAAAGCGTGAGCTAAAGATATTTAAGATTATTTTAGGTGCAACGTGATAACCAAACCTACTTGTAATATATATGTCCTTATTAGAAACTAAACTTACTTTTCTCATAGTCAATCAGTTCCATAAAATTTCGTAGAATATTTTAAACAAATCACATCTAAGTGTAGAACAACAAATCAACAAATCAATTCTAATAAAATTTATTTTTTAAACGAGTGATCAATTACATGAATAGCAATAATCAATTTGAGCACAAAAATGTGGCCATGAAACAAAATATTTTGAAAAATAATTCTTTTAATGTAGATTTGCATAGAATCTAAATATGATAACTGGCCAACTCAAATACGAGAGCAGACTAAAAAGTTCTAGTAAAGTTAGGCTTGCCTAATCAGGAGGTTTGGTTTAATCACAGTCGTATGCTTATGTAAACAAAGTGATCTATGAGAACCATTGTGGCGGTAATCAGCCCTCATAAATTTTTCTGGATAATATGACTTTTGTCAACCTAAGAAGTTATTATGGGGCTTTCTTGTTAAGTGGACCTATGCGTATCTCACACACATATGTATGTCAGATGTAAGAGGACGACCATTGTAAATAAAATCGAAATGGCATATTGTGAAGTTCAGGTTAGGGGGTGCTTTAGGACGTATTCCCAAACAAAATTGGATATCAGATTGGTTTTCAACTCTCAAATACCTTTCATTTGAGTCCCATATTGCCATAATGGGTCAATGAGCCTATTTGAAATATTTTTAGGAGAAAAAGCGCCACCTAGAACTGAACGTAAATTTTAATGTTATATTCGCAATCTACTCCCAAATTTGAGTCATTTGAGTCCTATATAGCCATGGTTGACTGATGTGCCCATTGGGGGTATTTGGGGGTGGGGCGACCTCCCATTACTTGCACCCAATTTTATATACCATATTTGTAATCTACTGCCAAATACTTTTTATTGGAGTCCCATATTGACATAAAAATCAAATATATATTTGTATTGATGAGTTTTGGGGTTGGGACGTCCTGCTGGGTACTTGGAGCCAATATTTTAATACGATATTCCTTTTCTAGTCTCCAATACCTTTCATTTGATACCCATATTGTCCATGTCGGCCAACCTATGATTTTGGCTAGTGTTTTTGGTGTATGGGGGAGGGTCCGCCCCATCCGATATCAAAAAATTATAAATCCGATTTCATTCCAGACCAACCTATATAATCTGTGAAAATTTTAAGAAAATCGGTTTAGCCGTTTTTGAGTCTACGGAACAAACTAAAAAAAACCGAGTCCCATATACTCATAATTGATTAATATGCCCATTTGGGGCGTTTTCGGGGGTTTGGTGTGACCCCCTACACTTTAATATGATTTTTTATACCAGATTCGTAATCTTCTCCTGAATACCTTTCATTTGAGCCCCATATTGATATGAACGTTCATTTTGTCTGCTTGAAGGAGTTTTGGGGTAAGAGTGACTTCCTGGGTACTTGGACCTTAATACCATATTCGCATTCTACTCTTCAACACCTTTCATTTGGTATCCATATTGTCTACTTTTGATATCAACAAATTATAAAGCCTGTTCCTCCCCCCTGCCCACATCCGCAATCTACTTCCGAATACTCCCAAATACTCCCGAATTCATTTGAATACCATATTGTCTTAATAGTCAAACATCCCTATTTTAGGGCTATTGGGGTTAAGACGGACCCCCAGTTACTTTTACCCAATTTGTATACCCAACACCTCTACTGTACAGGGTATTATAACTTAGCGCATTTGTTTGTAACTCCCAGAAGGAAGAGAGATAAGCCCATTGATAAGAATACCGACCGACTCAGAATCACTTTCTGATTCGATTTAGCTATGTCCGTCTGTCTGTCATTCTTTCTGTCTGTCTGTCCGTCTGTCTACCCGTCTGTCTGTCCATCTGTCAGCCCATCTGCCTGTCCGTCTGTCTGTCCGTTTGTCTGTCCGTCTGTCTGTTCGTCTGTCCATGTTAATTTGTGTACAAACTACATGTCGCAGTTTTCATCCGATCGTCTTCAAATTTTATACAGGCATGTATTTCGACCTAGAGACGAAGCCTATTGAAATTAGAAAAAAATCGGTTCAGATTTAGATATAGCTTCCATATATATGTTTGTCCTATTTGCTGTTATAATGCACTAAAATGGTCATTTTTTAACCGATTTGGCAGGAACGATTTTCTAATGACTCTTGACATTACTGGTGAATTTCATAGAAATCGGTTCAGATTTAGGTATAGCTCTCATATATATATCGCCCGATTTTAACTTCTAGAACCACTGCAAGCGCATTTATTAACCAATCTTCCCAAAACTTTGCACAACGCTTTCTTCGACGACTTTGACAATATTTACAAAATTAGTCGAAATCGGTTCAGACCGGTACCGAACGAATTTTGCCTTTCTTAGTGCATCACACCTGGCTTAGCTACAGAAGCAGTACTTCAACCTCATTTACAAAATTTCTTAGAGTTCAAAAGATAAATCAGTAGGTAATTGTTTTATTTTAACTATTTTCCCATCAACTTTGTAGAATCTTCTTTTCTCAGAATTTTTTTGCGGTTTTGTCTCTTCTCTATTTTTGCCATTAGGAATTTCAAACGAATATTTTAAGATTTTTATTTTTCTCCCAAAGTGCGGTAAATTGCTCAAGCAAGAATAAATAAAATTATGTTCAATAATTATTTATGAAAATGCAAATGAATGTATTGTAGATAATATTTAGCTCATCATGGAATATCCATCCAAGTGGAAATAGGAATCGTATTTGTAAATATGTGCAATTTATGCAAAGCATGAAACATGAAAAAATTGCAAATCAAGCTTAAATTCTATTTCAAAATAAAGCAACCAATTCTTAGCCAGAATTTTATAACAGGTGTGTTACGGTTAAAATTCTGCAATTTAAATCCCATGAAACTGCGGTAATGTGACAACAAATAAAATATCGCAACATGATTTGATAGGATTTTTATAGCCCCGACCATAGGATGAAAGCATACTAATTTCGCCATTCCATCTGTAACACCTCAAAATATTCACCAATGAACCCATAAAGTATATAAGCTAGTATTCTTGATAGTTGGGATCTACTTTGAGAACCCATGGACTGAGATCTGTTTTAGACTGCCTGACAATAATACGGTCCTGCAGGCGGAGAGCCGGGCGATCACGGAATACGTGAAGTGGTGTGGCACTAGAGCGCGGATGTCAAGTGTGAACATCTTTACCGACAGTAAAATTGCCATAAGGGCATTAACAACCAGGACGGTAAGGTCACGAACAGTCTTGCAGTGTAAGAAGGAGATTAACGCCTTCTCTGAGGATGGCAAAATCCGCATCGTTCGGCAAGGGCAGACGTCAATAAACTTGGTTAAGCCGAAGCCTTTCGGGTCGACGCAGTCCGAGTTAAGGGAGTGGACGACGAATGCGCATGCAAACCAGTGGAACAGCGAAACGGTCGGTAGAATGGCGAAAATCCTATATTGGGATCCAGATCGTGAGAAGATGAGGCTATCACTGAAAGGAAGCAAGAAGGAGGTCAGTATAGCTATTGGTATCATAACGGAACACACAGGACTACGAGCTCACTTATGTAAAATCGGTGCGGCAAGTGATAGCATGTGTAGGGCATGCGGGGAAGATGATGAGACGTTGGAGCATTTCCTTTGTCATTGCCTGGCTTACCAGGCATGAACCAAATTAGGGAAGTGGTATTGTTTGACATGCAATCGCTCGACTTATTTCAACTATTAAAATTTGCCCTTAAATATTCCATTAAGGGATAGGGGCAAACTTTTCACATATCAATGAGTGCTTTTCGATTCAAGTTTAAGCTCAGTGATATGGGACCTCCCTTTTTAAAGCCAAGTCCGAACGGCGTGCCCCAGTGCTACATCTATTTGGGGAGAAGTTTTTGCGGCTAAATCGATTACCTTGAAATATTTCACAGATTGTGTAGGTTGGTCTGGAAGGAAACATAGGCTATATAATTTTTTAATATTGAAAGGGGGCGGACCCTCCCCCTTACCCGAAAAGCGCTACCCAAAAATAAAAGTGGACCGATCGCGACAATATGCGACTCAAATGAAAGGTATTCAGGAGTAGAGTACGAATTTCATATTAAAAATTGGGTTCAAGTAACTGAATGAAAGGTATTCGAGAGTAGATTCCGAAATAGGCTTTATAATTTGTTCATTTCGGAAGGGGGCGAACCCTCCCCCATTACCCAAAGCACCACCCAATATCAAAAGTGGATCGATCGAAACAATATGGGTATCAAATGAAAGGTATTGGAAAATAGAATACGAATATGGTATTATAATTTGGGTCTAAGTACCCAACGGGCCGCCACAACCCCGAAATTCCCCAAAACAGACATATTGAACGTTCATGTCAATATGGGTCTCAAATAAAAGGTATTCGGGAGTGGACTACGAATCTGGCATACAAAATCAGTTCGAAGTATAGGGGGTCACCTTACCTCCCAAAAATGCCTTAAATGGAGATATGAGCCATCATGACTATATGGGAATCAATTATTTTGTTTGTTCCTTAGAAACAAAAACGGCTAAAGCGATTTTCTTAAAATTTACACAGATTGTGTAAGTTTGTCTGGAAGATAACAGAGGCTATATAATTTTTAGATATCGGATGGGGGCAGTCCCTCCCTCTTACCCCAGAAACGCCACCCAAAACCAAATGTGGACCGATGGGCACAATATGGGTATCAAATGAAACGTATTGGAGACGAGAAAACGAATATTGTATTAAAATTTTGGTCCAAGAACCCAGCGGGCCGCTCAAACCCCTAAACTCCTCTAAACAGATATATTCGTAGATCATGTCAATATGGGACTCAAATTAAAAGTGTTAGGCAGTAGATTACAAATATGGCGTAAAACATTAGGTCCAAGTACCCCCAAATGGGCATATTATCCGACCATGGTTTTATGAGACTCAAATGAAAGGTATTTGGGAGTAGGTTACGAATATGACATTAAAATTTGCGTTCAAGTTCAGGTGGCACTTTTCCTCCTAAAAATACGTCAAATAGGTTCATTCACCCATTATGACAATATGGGACTCAAATGAAAGGTATTTGAGAGTAGAAAACGAATTTGATATCCAAGTATTTGGGGGGATAGGAAGTTCAGTCTAGGGGGTGCTTTAGGGCGTCACCCCCTAAACTGAACTTCATATCCGACTTTGGCAAATTGGAGTTCAAGTCAACGGTTTTTCATTGGCAAAAAACGAATTTGATATCTATTCTCAGGGCAAAGTACCGGTGGCCGCAACCAGGCCCCAAAACACCTGGTTTATGTATACCGACCATGGCAATATGGGGCTCAAATTAAAGGGATTTGGGAGTATTGGACGAATTTGATATGCATATAAGAGTCGAAATGTCTGAGCTGCAATCGCTCCCCAAAAAAGCACTTCTCACAAACCTAATTTTTAAAAACACTAGTTCTCGTAGATTGATCATGCTATTCGTTCGAAATAGTTTCGCATTCTTACGGTCACCAAGAAGTGTAAGAAGGAGATTAAAGCCTTCTCTGAGGATGGCACAATCCGCATCGTTTGGGTGCGGGGCCATAATTGAGCCAGAGGGAATGAAAGGACAGACGATTTGGCAGTGAAGGTCAGAGGACTGCCGTCGATAAACTTGGATAACCCGAAGCCTTTCGGATCGAAACAGTCCGATTTAAGCGCATGGACATGTAAGACTGTAGAACAACGAAACAGTCGGTAGGACGGCGAAATCCTATGGGGTGATCCGGATCGTGAGTAGACGAGGCGGTTACTGAAAGGAAGTAAGATGGAGATCAGTATAGTTTTTGGTATCATAACGGGACACATAGGATTACGAGCTCACTTATGCAAAATCGGTACGGCAAGTGACAGCATGTGTAGGGCATGTGAGGAATATGATGAGACGTTGAAGCATTTCCTAAAAATTAAAATGTTCTTCTTCGAGGTTTCAGGTTTCTTTTTAGCTTTTGAAGCGTACAACAAGCCATATAACAAACCTAACGTAACCTACCGTTACCTTAAACAAAACTTGGTTTCTCTTATTGTAGTCTGGTGCCTCGGGGGCAGCCCAAAACCCTCCAAATGGATTTATAGACCAATCACGACAATTCAGCGTCAGAGGCGGACATATGCTATAATGGCACAAATTCGATATTCACATTCAAGGCGAAATGTCCCCACCCTTAAAAGATACTAGAGAGGTAAAGTTCGGCTAGTTTAGTATGAAAATCAAATTTTGGCAGTATTTACAAAGAAATAATTGTCATAAAAATCAAATGAAATTTTCTTTTCATTTCTTATTCGCGTATATTTCACCTTGTCTCCTTGACAACGTCACTTTTCTGCAGAATATGACTCCATAAATATAAATCTTGTAAATTTCATTCGAATAAGACAATCTTTTGGATTGTTTGCTGTCGCCCATGCCCCATATTGATGTCAGTTTCATGTTTTATTTTAAAATTCTATTGTGTATGTTCCCTCAGAGTGTTATATCCATAATGTGATCCATGAATCAAACAAGAACTATGGAAAGATACGGTGGTCCATTTTTGTGGTGCAATTCCATTGTTTGACTTTGTGGTACATTTCATTGATATTCAGTGCTGGTAAAAAGTATTTGAATAACATGTACGCATGAAAATTAATGAAACAGTGTTGGTGTACATGTATGGGTATATGTGAATGTCTGTACATTTATATTGCAATTGTGTTATGCATTATAGTCCCCTGTTTATGAGGAGTGTCTCATAATACCTTCCTCTATATCACAAATAGTAAACAGACAATAAATGGCAACACGTACTACATTGGGGTGAAGGACATTTGGATGCGTTCCATTCTGCAGTGTCAAATGGCAGTGTTGCAACACAGCCAGAGCTGGGGGTATTTGGTGGAATCTCTTAACAAATGGTGGTCATCAAATGTCAACAACAGAAAATCAAATTTCATTACAATGTTGTTGTACATGCATGTGATGCTGGCATGAGATATGTAAGCAATTCCTGTGGGATGTAGAAATGATTTTAGTTGAGGTTTACGGTTCAGGACAACTCAAATAAAAATTATTCTATTGGCTATAGCGCAAATGGCGCTAGAAAATCATTTTACGTATGAAGACAATTGTATTGCAGAAGCTTATTTATACCCACCACCATAGCATTATGGGGGTATGAAATTATACCCACCACCATAGGATAGGAAGTATATTCCTTGAGTCATTTCGTTTGTAACTCATCGAAATATTCATTTCCCTACAAAGTAAATATTTTCGGATTTAACGATGTCCGTGTGTCTGTCCGTCCGTGTGTCCGTCAGATGTAATCCCGCTACTGTCTTCAAAAATTGAGATATTGAGTTGAAATTTCGCAAGGACTCGTATTTCTTCTATATGCAGACTAAGTTCTTGAATGGGCCACATCGGACTATATTTGGATCTGCCGATCTGCCGATTTAGGGTCTTAAGCGCGTAAATGCCCCATTTTTTGTTCGATTTCGCTGAAATTTGTCATAGTGAGTTTTATTAGGCCCGCCGATATCCGAACCAAAAATGATCGAGATCGGAACATGTTTGGATAAAGCTGCCATATAGACCGATCTGCCGATTTTGGGTCTTAGGCTTATAACAGGCGCATTTATTGTCCGACTTTGCTGAAATTTGGAACAGTGAGTTGTACCAAGGCTCACAACATCTGTGCCGAATATGGTTCAGATTGGGCTAGATTTAGATATAGCTGCCATAGAGAACGATTTGCAGCTTTAGGGTCTAGAGACTATAAAAGGCGCATTTATTCTTCGATTTTGCTGAAATTTGGCACAGTGCCTCGACATCCGACCCAAATATGGTATATATCGGACCATATATACATACACTGGTTTAAACAGCTCACGCACGTTTTGTGTTCTGTTGCACTGTCAAACATATTCAGTTAGGTTTATAATTTAACCATAAATCGTCTTACAAACGAACAAAATGCAGAGCTCTGTTAAGAGAGTTCATTGCGCGCTTCTTCCATTTTACGACGAAGCTCATTTTTGGTTCAATGGCTACCTAAATAAGCAGAATTGCCGATTTTGGAGTGAAGATCAGCCAGAAACACCAATGCATCCAGAAAAAGTCACAATTTGGTGCGGTTTATGGGCTGGTGGCATCATTGGACCGTACTTCTTCCAAGATGATACGAATCGTAACGTAACTGTGAATGGTGAGCGAAACCGTGAGATGATATACAACTTTGTTTTGTCCAAAATGCAAGCGCTTGACTTGCATGATATGTGGTTTCAACAAGACGGTGCCACATGCCACACAATACGCATAACAATGAACTTATTGAGAGGCAAGTTCGGTGAACATTTTATTTCACGTTCGGAACCGGATCGTGCGCCATTAGACCATTTTTTGTGGGACTATGTTAAAGCTCATGTCTTTACAGACAAGCCCGCTTCATTTGACGCATTGGAAGACAACATTGAAATATTTCGGCCGAAATGTTGGAAAAGGTATGCCAAAATTGGTCTAAGCGGATGGACCATTTGAAGCGCAGTCACGGTAAACATGGAATAATCTTCAAACATAAATTTTAGAGACCATACTATCGAATCAAATACAAATTTCACGCATTTTTCTGAATTTTATGTGTGATTTTTTTTTTTTTTTTTGAACAACTTTCTTATAGCTTTTAAAAAGTCACCCTTTACTTTTCGACTATCCGAATATGATTACTCGCCGCTTCGGAAGATTGCTTGGGGACCGAATACAGTCTATATCTTTCCCATCGGATACCAACGTTACCCGTGGGATGGTTGATACCTGTATCGATGACCTCACCTCGGCATTTGGCGATTCCATTGCGGGCTCTACTCCGAGGAAGACTCCCCCATCCTCCGCTTTTAGCGCGTTACCATCGTACATTACCCGATTCATACGGGAACAGAGGCGTCTACGTAGGATACTTGGACGTTTCTGGCGATACTGGCACCATGACATTTTTTGAGCAGATATACGCAACCTTGACAGGATCATTCAAGATGACTTCCAGTATCACGAGCAGGATTGATTAATAGAACGGCTGAAACAGATAGGATTCAATTCCGGGGCATAAGGGAAGGTCAAGTCGGCTGCTGGTCTTGCTGGCAAAAAAAGTTTTGGAGGCATTCGCGCTTCGTATGGATCCCTGGTCCTTGATGACAAAGGTAAGGCAGTTTGCTTTGCTGATCATCTGGACGAAGCACAGAACGCAATGAACTCGATTGTCAATTCATTCAGGTCCATGGTGGACCAGGCGTTAGAGGATATGGATGATGGAGCACCACTGGTGGCGTTTTCTGGCTGACGGTTCGGTGATTCCAATAGGTCGGTGTGGAACAGCGTTAGTTTTCTTTCTCCGCACCAGGTGCATGAGATGTTGATCGCTAGGCCTTCTAAGAAGTCCTGTGGAATTGATGGAATCCCGGACATTGGTTTGAAAAGAAAAGATCTCTGGCTTTCCTTTGCCATTTTTTCCCATCATTGAGCTCGTCTCGAAAGAGAAACAAACAAAAAATTATGATTTGGTTCATTCCTTACTTGCGGCCTTCCTTAATCATTGCCTGGCGCTGATTCCCTCTCCGATTTCTCTCATCTCCTGGTCTCAAGGGTTAAGGGCGTTCTTGAGGATAGGGCGATCCTGGGCGAGTGTCAATTCGGCTGCTGACCTGGTCTTGGCACTTCGCACGATCTCGTGGCCTTCACCGACTATTTCGTTGGCGGTTTTGATAAAAGGTGCGGTTCCATTGTTTTTGGAAGGGTTTGACACCGTCTGGCTCAAAGGGCTTCTCAACAAGTTTCAGTCCTTTGGTTTTGACCAGGATGATAAGAAGCTTTTTCCGGCGGCATGTTTTCAGGATTAAGGTCGGTGTGAAGATGTCCGTACCACATCATGTGTTACTGCTGGGGTGCCGCAAGGTTCTCTGCTGGGACCGGTGTTGTATAACATATTCGTCTGTGACATTGCTGCACCCCCCGAAGGATGCTTGAAACCTACGCGGATGACGTGTTGACAGTGGGTTCTGGCCTTAGGGCCGGCGCGGCTTAATTACTATCTTGGGTTGCTGCACCAATACTTCAAGGACTGAGGCCTGAGGCTGAATGTGGAGAAGTGTGTGGCGGTCGGTTTTAGAGGCAAATCCAGTTAATTTCCCGTAGTTTAGACGCTCTATTCAGGGGCTTCAGATTGGGGGCTAACTTATGCGGGTTCAGGACTTGATCAGATATCTTGGTGTTATGTTCCACTAGGCGTCATGTCGATTTAATTATCCGCAAGGCCAAGTCGGTTTATTTTGGCTTCGTTACTCTATGTAAGGTTTCTGATATACCTTAAGGTAATCAATTGTGTAAAAACTTCGTCCACTACGATTGAAGCCCCTCCAAAACAAGGTTATTAAACGCATCAAAGCATTTTCTGGCAACAATAATCATTGAGCACGTATTTTTATCTTAATGTGCGGGAGTAAAAAGATTTCATTGGGTGCCAGTAAGGGCTGAATGGCGGATGACCCATCAATTCCACGTTTTGGCTGATCAAAAAGGTGCAGGTATTTGCCGATGTGTAAGAGCCGATATTGTCATGTTGAACAATGATTTGTTTTCTCTTGTTCTTTTGTCTAATTCCTCCCAAGACAAGCAATAAAATTGTGATGTACATATTGTACTGAATTGACCGTCTTTTATTGCTCAAGCAAAACAGTGGACCCATAATCAGTTTTACCGAAAAACAGGCCTTGAATTGCGTTTTTCTTTCGTTGGATTTAGCTTGAATTCGAAGGCCCACATGGTATTAAATAAATTATGTGTATTGTAGAAGGTACAGCAGAGCGTGCTTGGGTGGGCTAGTATACATAGATTCACAATTCGCCACCTGTGAAGATCCTTTAAACATATTTTGAAGCACCTCGGTCGTAATTTTTCAACATTTTTTCGCACGAGCAAATATTGAAGTCCATTAATTCACTCTAATAGAAACAATCCACGTCCAAAATTGTGAAAAATGGTCGCACAAAAATGTTCTCGAGTTAATGTCATCTTTTTATCACATTAATGTTTTCAAGTCACTGTAAACAATACGAATGATGGTTGTACGTTAAAACGTCTGAATACGATTATGCCAAAAAATGTCAAACTTTCTAATGGAAATGTCAGATTGCACCTGGTAACACGTGATGTAACCTAGGCCATAAACTTATATAGCAGCCCTCGTATTTGAACGTTTTCGTCATTTATATTCACTCACATCGAGACATACATGTGGGCCGACCGGGACTATATGTTGCTCAAACTAAATGGTCTACCGAAGCAGAGTACAAACCTAAAACTCAAAATTTAAGATAATTTTGAAGAACACAAACTATAAGTAAGCCGATCGGAATAAAATAAAGACTCCAATAAAAACACTTTTGTTTAATTTTAAGTTCCAAATTCAATACCTTCATCTATTATCTCTTTAAAAGATTGATTAATTACTAATTGTTTTGGCTTACCATTGTCACGAATTGGCTGTTCGTATTTTTTTTTTCCTGAAATGATAAAAGATTAGAAATTTTGCAATTAGTTTGTGTGCACAATTATGGAATTTCGCAAGTAAAAGCAGAATAAGGGTAACTTAGCTAAAACTCCCCTTTTGAAATTACAAACTCAAATACGGACCGAATTAAGTATTTTGTTACACGCACCATCCAAAGGGCCCCGGTAGCCGAGATGGTAGCGTGCTCGAATAGTCAGCGCTGGGGGTCGTGGGTTCGATTGCCACCAGAGGCCTTGGTCGTTGCTATGGTATCACAATGGACTACAAGTAAAGTAAAACAGGTAAAAAGGCGTTAACTTCGGCCGGGCCGTACTTTGGATACCCACCACCTCGGGTATATATGTTAACCACCTTTCATCAAAATCCGGTGTAAATTACATACCCTATGTTCCATAGCAGTTATATCGAAATATGTTCCGATTTGGACCAAATACTAATAAGTACAAGTTATTGTTCAATTGTGTATAACAAAATATTGGTCTTTCCAGTAGCTATATCTAAAAATAAACCAATCTGAACCATATACAACATGGATGTCGAAAAGCCTAACATAAGTCAATGTGTCAAATTTCAGTTAAATTGATCTATAAATGCGCCTTTTTTTGGGACAAGACTTTAAATCGAGATATCGGTCTATATAGCAGTTATATGCAAATCTTGATCGATCTAGACCAAATTGCAAAAATATGTGGAGGGGCTTAATTTAACTCTCTGTCCCAAATTTCGGCAATATCGGACAATAAATGCGCCTTTTATGGGTCCAAAACCTTAAATCGAGAGATCGGTCTATATGGCAGCTATATCCAAATCTGAACCGATCTGTGCCATAATGCACAAGAATGTCAAGGCACTTAACATAACACACTGTCTCAAATTTTGCCGACATCGGACAATGAATGCGCATTTTATGGTCCCAAAACCTTAAATCTAGAGATCGGTCTATATGACAGCTATATTCAAATGTGGACCGATCTGGGTCAAATTAAAGAAAAATGTCGAAGGGCCCAACACAACTCACTGTCCCAAATATTGGCAAAATCGGACAATAAATGCGCCTTTAATGGCCCCAAAACCTTAAATCGAGAGATCGGTATATATGGCAGCTATATCCAAATCTGAACCGATCTGTGCCATAATGCACAAGAATATCAAGGGGCTTAACATAACACACTGTCCCAAATTTTGCCGACATCGGACAATGAATGCGCATTTTATGGTCCCAAAACCTTAAATCTAGAGATCGGTCTATATAACAGCTATATTCAAATCTGGACCAATCTAAGCCAAATTGAGGAAGGATGTCGAAGAGCCCAACACAACTCGCTGTCCCAAATTTCAGCGATTTCGGACAATGAATGCGCATTTTATGGTCCCAAAACCTAAAACCAAGAGATCAGTCTATATGGCAGCTATATTCAAATCTGAACCGATCAAGGCCAAATTGGAAAAAGATCTCGAAGAGCCTAAGACAACGCATTGTCTAAAATTACGGCGAAATCGGATCATAAATGCGCCTTTTATGGGTTCAAAGCCTTAAATCGAGAGATCGGTCTATATAGCAGCAATATTCAAATCTGTACCAATCTGGATCAAATTGAGGAAGGACGTCGAAGAGCCTAACACAACTCACTGTACCAAATTTGGGTAAAATCGGATAATAAATGTGGCTTTTATGGGCTTAAGACCCTAAATCGGAGGATCGGTCTATATCCAAATCTGAACCGATCTGGGCCAAATTAAAAAAAGACGTCGAAGGTCCTAACACAACTTACTGTCCCAAATTGCAGCAAAATCAGATGATAAATGTGGCTTTTATGGGCCTAAGACCCTAAATTGGAGGATCGGTCTTTGTGGCAGCTATATACAAATCTGAACCGATCGGGGCAAAAAATTGAACGATGTCAAAGGTCCTAACATAACTCACTGTCCCAAATTTCAGCAAAGTCGGATAATAAATGTGGCTTTTATGGGCCTAAGACCCAAAATCGGCCGATCGGTCTATATGGGGGCTATATCAAGATATAGTCCGATATAGCCCATATTCGAACTTAACCTGCTTATGGACAAAAAAAGAATCTGTGCAAAGTTTCAGCTCAATATCTCTATTTGAAAAGACTGTAGCGTGATTTCAACAGACAGACGGATGGGCAGAGGGACGGGCATGTCTAGATCGTCTTAGATTTTTACGCTGATCAAGAATACCAGACCAATTCGCCATAGAGCGCTGTTTACACTAATACCACGATTCAGTTCCATTGGCTCCCAAGAATAACTCCAGTTTATTACTTTTTTTCTACTTCGACTTATTTTTAATGAATTCCATCCAATCAATGCTTTATTCAGCTCTTTCATGGAATTAGATTAAGCTAACTTGACACCTACTGAGAGACAATAGGAAGATTGTAAAGTATCATCTTACAATCTTCATAACTATATTTAAACTTCGCATCCAACCAAAGGAAATTACTTGGAATCATGCCTTGTGATTCCTGGCAAATAATTGAAAGACTGGGTGGAAAGTTGAAATAAATCTTATCAAAGATTACAGCAGTAAGTTGCTAACCCGCCAGGGAGTGTCTTTGAGAAAATCACAGAAAATAGTCACTAGTCATCCACGCTCATATTCACAATCCTCTTTGGAGAAGATGAGTTTGACTAGCAAACCAACAACTTGGCCTTATCTTGTTGCTGTAGAAACTTTGTTCAACATAAACTATACAAGATATAAAGTTGAACTTAAACTTAAATCGCTGTAAGATTGCCAACGATAAACTTTGTCTGTGTTGACCCAACTCCAAGTACCGAGAGGAAATCCAATAGGATAAGTGAGCATTTGGCCCTCAACATCAGGATAGATAGTTTGGCCAAAGAGTTAACCTTAACTGATAACCAAACGAAAAGCTACTGCATACCGTGCAACAGCAAGCAGGGTAATTAGCATGTCTCAGCTTTAATGGCAGTAACGCCTGCAGCATTAAATCCCAGCAAAAGCTTTTGTGAGTAACTGACTTAAGTGGATTTGTTCTTTGTAATAATGTCCGCTTTGAAATAATGTCTTGGGGTTGTTAAAATGTGGTAAAGCTGTGACAATACCAACAACATTCGACAACATGACAATCACCACCACCACCACCATCACTCGAGAAATATGAACAAACGAAACGTGCAACCGATTTAACAAATACTCACTCTTCTCTACATGTGTTTCGGTATGGCTAAGATTTTCATAATCGGATGGATGGTAAATGGATACTTCTCTCTATCATTTCATTGTTGATTTCCTATATAAGACACAATGGAAATGAGAGCAGAGCAGAGTTGCCACTAAAAATATAATAAAATGAACAAGCAAAAGTGTGCTAAGTTCGGCAGTGCCGAATCTTGGAGACCCACCACTATGGATTCTGCTAAAAATTTTTACAAACTACATTTATTTGAAAGGAATAATTTTATACTAAAGGGTGATTTTTTAAGAGCTATAGGAAAGTTATAAAAACACATACAATTGAGAGAAATGCATAAAATCTCTATTTGAACCGATGGTGATTTCATGCAAATGTTGACCGTAACTGTGCCTCAAATGGTCCACTCGATTAATCCAATTTTGGCATACTCTTCCTAAAATTTCTGAAGGTATCTCACGTATAAATGCTTCAATGTTGTCTTCCAATGCGTCAATTGAACCAGGTTTGTCTGTATAGACATGAGCTTTAACATAAGCCCACAAAAAAACCAGTCTAAAGGCGTTAAATCGTACGATCTAGGCGGTTAGTAGGCCGGTCCCGACTGTGAGATAAAATGTTCACAAAACTCGCCTCTCAATAAGTCCATTGTTACGCTTGCTGTGTGGCATATGGCACTGTCTTGTTGAAACCACATGTCATGCAAGACAAGCTCTTGCATGTTGGGCAAAAAAAAAAAAGTTGGATATCATCTGAAGGTAGCGCTCACCATTCACAGTTACGTTACGATTCGCATCATGTTGGAAGAAGTACGGTCCAATGATGCCACCAGCCCTTAAGCCGCACCAAACTGTGACGTTTTCTAGATGCATTGGTAGCTCTTGCAATGCTTTTGGGCTGATCTTCAACAATTCTGCGGCCAATTGGCCGGTCACGACTGTGAAATGAAATGTTCACCGAACTCGCCTCTCAATAAGTCCATTGTTACGAGTGCTGTGTGGCATGTGACACGGTCTTGTTGAAACCAAATGTCATTAAAAACAAGCTCTTGCATGTTGGGCAAAGAAATGTCATCTCAAGGTAGCGCTCACCACTCACTTTGACGTTGCGATTCGCATCATCTTGGAAGAAGTACGGTCCAATGATGCCACCAGCCCATAAGCCGCACCAAACTGTGACGTTTTCTAGATGCATTGGTAGCTCTTGCAATGCTTTTGGCTGATCTTCGACAATTCTGCTTGTTTACGTACCCATTGAGCTAAAATGAGCCTCTTCATGAAACGGAAAAGTAGCGCCATGAACCTTCTTAACAGAGCACTCATTTTGATAACAAAGTTCAATAATTTGCAAGCTTTGTTCGTTTGTAAAACGATTCATGGTTAAATTATAGACCAAACTGAAGATGTTTGACAGTGAAACAAAACTGGAAATGTGAATGAGCTGTTGAAACCAGTGTTGCCAAAAAGATAATAGCTAAACAATCACCCTTTACATACCACACTTCTATCAAAATTTAAAGCTTCTAGGCACCGAACAAGGATAATCGGGAGACCGGTTTGTATGGGAGCTTTATCTGGTTATAGGCTGATGTAGACCGTATTTGGCACAGTTATAATTTCAGCCAAACCGGACGAAAATTGCGACTTGTAAGGGCTCAAGAAATTAAATCGGGAAATCGGTTTATATTGGCGCTATACAGGTTATTAACCGATTTGAACCGTACTTGGCATAGTTGTTGGTAGTCATAAAAGAATACTCTCAGCAAAATTTGAGCTAAAGCGGACAAAAATTGTGGCTTCCAGGGCTTTAAGAAGTCAAATCGGGAGATCGCATGCATGGGATCTGTATCAGGTTATAGATCTATTTGGACCGTATTTGACACAGTTCTTGTAACATAACACCGCATGCAAATTTTCAGCAAATTCGGAGAAAAATTGTGGCTTTCAAGGGTTCAAGAAGTCATATTGGGAGGTCGATTTATACGGGAGCTATATCAGGTTATAGACCCATTCAGACCTTACTTGGCACAGTTATTGGAAGTCATAACGATTTCGCTACGTTCAAAATTTCAGCAAAATCGGAAAAAAATAGTGGCTTCCTGGGAGAGCGGTATATATGGGAGCTATATCAGGTTATTGACCCATTAGGACTGTACTTGACACAGTTGTTGGGAGTCACAACGAAACACTACATGCAAAATTTAAGCCAAATCAGATCAAAATTGTGGATTCCAGGGGCTCAAGAAGTCAAATCATGAGATCAGTTTATATGGGATCTCCATGAGGTTATAGACCGATTGGAACCGTACCTGGCACAGTTGCAGTAAATTATAACAGAACAATATATGCAGAATTTCAGCCAAATCGGACCTAAAATCTTCCAGGGGCTTCCAGGAGCTCAAGAATTCGAACCGGGGGATCGGTTTATATGAGAGCTATGTCTAAATCTGAACCGATATGGCCCCAACGGCTTACATCTATGAAAAATATCTGTGCAAAAGTTCAAGCAGCTAGGTTAACGCATTCGACCGCGATTGTGATTTCGAAAGACGGACGGACGAACGGGCATGGCTAGATCGACTCAGAATGTCGAGACGATCCAGAATATATATCTACTTTATGGGGTCACAGATCAATATTTCGATATGTTACAAACGGAATGACTGGAATAATATACCCCCATCCTATGGTGGGGGTTGTCCGATCAGGACAATATGGGATTCAAATAAAAGGTATTCAGGAGTGAAATATGAATTTCATATTAAAAATTGGGTCCAAATAACTGGGGGGCCGCCCCAACTTCAAAACCCCCATAAATAGGTTCATTGGACGCGCATGACAATATGGGACTCCAATGAAAGGTATTCGGGAATAGATTACGAATATGGTCAGGAAGTAGAAATAGGCTTTATATATTGTTGATATCGGAAAGGGGCGGATCCTCCCCGTTACCCCAAAAATACCTCCCAAAATCACAAGTGGACCGAGAAAGACAATATGGATATCAAATGCAAGGTATTGAGGAGTAGAATACGAATATGGTATTAAAAATTGGACCCAAGTACCCAGGAAGTCGCCCTAACCCCAAAATGTCTAAAATCAGACAAATTGGTCGTCCATATCAATATGGGGCTTAAATGAAAGATTTTCGGCAGTAGATTACGAATCATCATACAAAATCAAATCGAAGAGTAGGGGGTCACCTCACCCCCCAAAAACGCCCCAAATGGCCATATGAATTATCTTGACTATATGAAAGTAGGTTTGTTAAGAAGCATAGGCATTCGACGCTAGGAAATGAATATCGTATTTAATTTTGGGTCCAAGTACCCAACGGGCCGACCCAACCCCAAAATACAGATATATTCGATGTTCCTATCAATATGGAACTCAAATGAAAAGTATACGGCAGTAGATTACAAATAAGGCATACAAAATTAGGTCCAAGTAATGGGTAGAAAACGAGTTTCATATCCAATTTTGGGGTACGCCCCAAATGACCCCTTAAACTGAACTTTATTTCCGACTGTAGCATTATGGAGCTCAAATCAACAGTATTTGGGAGTAAAGAACGAATTTGATATCTATTTTCAGGGCAAAGTGCCGGTGGCTACCTCAGCCTCAAAACACCCTCCAAACGGTTCATACTTACCGACTATGACACTATGGGGCTCAAAGTAAAGGAATTTGGGAGTGGACACAAATTTGATATCCATATATGAGTCGAATTGCCTCCCCTAAAAAGCACTTCTCATTAGCCTAATTTAAAAATACCAGATCTCGAAAATTTCGTTCGAAATTTTTTGCACTCTATTAGTCAACAAAAAAAAAAAAGAACATGGTTTCCATTGTTGGTCACGGGTGCAGCGGGGGCCGCCAAAAACCCGCGAAATGAATATATAGACCAATAACGACAATATAGAGCCATGAGTTTGGGGAGCCGCCCCCCTCAAAATACCTCCCTATTATATAAAAGCTATTTGGGATGGAAATTTATTTATTTTCGGGAAATTTATATTCATTATCGGTACAAAGACCCTGGAGTCCACCCCACCGCCAAACACAACTTATTTACCGATCATGCCATTATGGGACTCATACGAAATGTTTCTGAAAGTAGAGCACGAATCTTATATTCACCACCCCCGAAATACCCCCTAAACCCGAAATATTTACCAGTACGGTAATATGGGACCCAAAAGTAAGGCATTTGGGAATAGAGTAAAAATTTGCCCAGGAACCGAGCAGGGGCAAACATTTCACACTTCAATGAGTGATTTCCAATTCAAGTTGAGTTTATCAGCGATAAGGGACCTTTTTATAGCCTGCGTGCCGCAGTGCGACACGTCTTTAGGGAGAATTTTTTAAATGACCATGCATGGCAAGTTACCTCGCAAATGTTGCCAGCAGTAAGAGGAGATAACAACCGCTTTAAATTTTTTCAAAGTTCCGCCATGATTCGAATGCAGGCGTTCAGCGTCATAGGTGGACATAGGCTACAGTAGCACAATAACCACATTCAGGGCGAAGTGTCCCCACCATAAAAAGATATTAGGGAGTTAAAGAAGGCGCAGTGGAGCGGGCTCTGTCCAGCTAGTATTTTTTATAAGTGTAGGTCGTTTGGAATTGTAAACGGGCCATATCGGTCAAAGTTTTGATATAGCTGCCATACAAACCGAAATTGAATCTTGACTTCTTGAGCCACTAGAGGGCGCAATTCTTATCCGATGTAGCTGAAATTTTGCATAGCGTGTTTCGTTACGACTTCCAACCACTGTGCTAAGTGTCGTTGAAATCGGTCCATAACCTCATACAGCCGTTATATGGTCTCCAACATACAAATCGGTTATGGTCCGAATCGGAACATAACTTGATATAGCTCCAATAGCGTTGCAATATTTATACCCTACACCACTGTCGTACAGGGTATAATAACTTAGTGAATTAGTTTGTAACACCCAAAAGGAAGAGAGATAGACTCATTGATAAGTATACCGATCGACTCAGAATCACTTTCTGATTCGATTTAGCTATGTCCGTCTGTCTGTCCGTCTGTTTGTCCGTTTGTCTGTCTGTCTGTCCGCCTGTCCATATTAATTTGTGTACAAACTACAGGTTGCAATTTTCATCCGATCGTCTTCAAATTTGGTACGGAAATGTTTTTCGGCCTAGAGACAACCCCTACTGAAATTGGAAAAAATCGGTTCAGATTTGGATATAGCTCCCATATATATGTTCGTCCGATTTCCAGTAATACAACAATAACATGGTCATTTGTTAACCGATTCTCTCGAAATTAGGCAGGAGGCATTTCCTTATGACTCCCGCTATTACAGGTGAATTTCATAAAAATCGGTTCAGATTTGGATATAGCTCCCATATATACTTTCGTCCGATTTGCATTAATACAACAATAACATGGTCATTTATTAACCGATTTTTTCGAAATTTGGCAGGTCGGATTTTCTTATGACTCGCGATATTGCAAGTGAATTTCATAGAAATCGGTTCAGATTTGGATATAGCTCCCATATATATGTTCGTTCGATTTGGAGTAATACAGCAATAAATGGTCATTTGTTAACCGATTCTCTCGAAATTTGGCAGCAAGAATTTTCTTACGTTTCCCAATATTAATGGTAAATTTCATAGAAATCGGTTCTGATTTGGATATAGCTCCCATATATATGTTGGTCCGATTTGCATTAATACAACAATAACATGGTCATTTATTAACCGATTTTCTCGAAATTTAGCAGGACGGATTTTCTTATGACTCCCGATATTATTGGTGAATTTCATAGAAATCGGATCAGATTTAGATTTAGCTCTCATATATATAGATCGCCCGATGTTCACTCCAAGAGCCACTGCAAGCGCATTTATTGACCAATCTCCCAAAATTTTGTACAACGCTTTCATCGACGACTTCCACAATGTCGACAAACTTTGGTAGAAATCGGTTCAGATTTAGACATATGACCGGAAAGATTTTCTTTTGCTTCTCGAGATTATAGAATAATTTCATAAAATTCTGTTCAGATTTAGATATAGCTGTCATATATATATATCGCCCGATTTTAACTTCTAGAGCCACTCCAATAATGTTGTCATTTGCCAACCGTAGTTATTACAGTTTGAACATATTTACTCGAAATGTGATACGGATTGTTTAACAACATCCGGCGAGGTCCATCAAAATTGGTTCACAATTAGACCTAGTTCCCACTTTGAACCTATAGGGTAGGTGTAGGAAATTATAAAGTCGGCACCGCCCGACTTTTGCCTTTCCTTACTAGTTTTCTCTTATCATTTGTTGGCCTAAAAGGAAATACCGCCAAAAGAACTCGACTAATGCGATCCATGGTGGAGGTTATATAAGATTCGGCCCGGCACGCTTTTACTTGTTACATTTGATATCAGCTGTGTTTTTGATATTCGCTTAAGAAAAATTTGTCCACTATAGAAAGGAAAATGTGGCAACTCTGAGGCACAAAACTGTTGCAATATTTGGGTATAAATTGTGTTTAGTTTATTCTTAACTCACATTTACTAGCGATTTCCACTTCCATGTCATCTTTTTTGTTATTTTTTCCCTTCTTAAGTCTTTCTGCATATTTTTCTTCGCCAAATCACATGCCTAATTGCCATGGAAGGGTCCAGGTGTTTCCTGACATGCGGTGACAATAACAATAACACTAACATTGACATTCCCAAAACCAAATTGACAATAGATGACGGCATCTAAAGGGATATTGTTACGTTCCGTATATTATGTGGTATTTATTTCAGGGAAATGGATATGGGATTATTTTCACCAGTGTGACAACAAATGTGTCGACTAATGGGTATTTGCAAAAACATTTTCATTAAATAAACAGTCGAAGACTTTGGTAGATGGTTTTGACAAACCCCCCATTTCGATCGGGACCACATGTGAAGTTAGAGTACAGTGAGATGTTAATGGTAAAATTTTGAACGACATTGCGGGGCAAAAAACGCTTATATTCGGGTAAATGATGCTTACCTTTGGAAATTGTATATTGAGACGAAAAGACTCCTATATGATAGTCTCAAAAAATTTTCATTGAAGAATCTTTGATAAAAATTTTAAAGAGAACAAAAGCCGTTTAGTTTATTTTTTAGATAGGAATCCAGTCTTTTGGCTTCAAAGACATTTAATGGCTGCCTGCACATAACATTAGAATCGAGACTTAAATGCTATGATAGAGAGGGCAAGATACCAACAATCCATAAATGAAGACTCCACGAGATAACGTCCAATAATGGATTGATGCTTAAAGGATTAGCCTTGCGGAAAACATGATAGTTGGCATCACCAGATTTCAATATCGTAAAATCTCCCAATGAAGAAGTGAGAAACCAAATTGTTCAGCGTCTTGGATCGATCCAGGGTGCGAACTCGCATCATTATATTGCTGCACCAAAGGTTCGCACCCGTCTAAGCGTGGTGAGAAAACTACGATCTGATACTACACGGAAGCTGTCGAAAAGCTGTAAACGCAACAGATGGCAACGACATACTCTACCTGACTGCTCTACTCTACCTGACAGACTCAACTGCTTGAGGAAAGTTGTCCTTGATATAACGGCCAGCTCAATGGCAAACCATTACATCTTCCATGTAAAATGCCTCCGATAGTGGTGCCGACGAGGAACCAATTCCTAATGATGGTATCGAATGTATACTCCCTAGTTAGACTAAGGTCCAAGTATCAGTGGCTGAAAAACAACAATGCAGAAGGAGCCGATGAGTTGCTAGCTGATCTAATTTCGACTTAGGGCGATATGCTGATAAGGCAGGTGGATCAGCTCATCTGTACGATCTGCCTAGACAAGCGTTCACCCGATGATTGGGACTTGCGCATACCAAACACTGATGATGATATCGAGTGTAAAATATTTTGTCAAACTGAGGTCCAAGTGGCAGTTAGTGAATAACATGTAAAACCGTACTTAATTCGGTTAGGCCACATTTTACCAAGTTTTTCCCCGGTATCTCTTTTCAGTCAAAACAAGTAAAAGCGTGTTAAGTTCGACCGTGCCGAATCTTGGGAACCCACCACCATGGATTCTGCTAGAAATGGAAAACAGGAACCGAACAAGGATGATCGACAGACCGGTTTATACGGGTGCTTTTTCAGGTGATAGACTGATTTGGACCGTAGTTGGCAAAGTTATTGGAAGTCTTGACAGAACACTGCATGCAAAATTTCAGCAAATTCGGACAAAAATTGTGGCTTGTGAGGGCTCAGCAAGTCAAATCGGGAGATCGGATTATATGGGAGCTATATCAGGTTATAGACCAGTTCGGACCGTACTCGGCACAGTTGTTAGAAAAAACTGACAACAATTGCGGCTTGTAAGGTCGCAAAGTGAAATCGGGAGATCGGTTTATATGGCAGCTATATCAGGTTATAGACTGATTTAAACTGGCACTGTTAGTGGAAATCTTTACAGAACACAACATGCAAAATTTCATCTAAATCGGACAAAAATTACGGCTTCCAGGGGTTCAAAAAGATAAAACGGCAGATCGTATATTAGAGACAATAGTAGATCCCATTGTGCAAAATTTCAACAAAATCGGATAAGAATTGCGCCCTAGAGGGACTAAAAACGATGATATCGTCTAGCATGGGAGCTATATCAGGTTATGAACCGATTCAGGCTATATTTGGCACGTATATTAGAGGGCATAAATAACGCCCTCTAGAGGCTCAAGAATTATAATCGAGAGATCGAGTTATATTGGTGCTATATCCAAATATGGACCAATATGGCCCATTTACTATACCAACCTACCTACATTAATAGAAAGTATTGGTGCAAAACTTCAAGCGCCTAACTTTATTCCTTCACAATCTACGTGCTTTCCATAGGCAGATAGACAGGCAGACGGAGGACAGATGGACGGAGGACAGATGGTCGGAGGACAGATGGACGGAGGACAGATGGTCGGAGGACAGATGGACGGAGGACAGATGGTCGGAGGACAGATGGACGGAGGACAGATGGACGGAGGACAGATGGACGGAGGACAGATGGAAGGAGGACAGATGGACGGAGGACAGATGGACGGAGGACAGATGGACGGAGGACAGATGGACGGAGGACAGATGGACGGAGGACAGATGGACGGAGGACAGATGGACGGAGGACAGATGGACGGAGGACAGATGGACGGAGGACAGATGGACGGAGGACAGATGGACGGAGGACAGATGGACGGAGGACAGATGGACGGAGGACAGATGGACGGAGGACAGATGGACGGAGGACAGATGGACGGAGGACAGATGGACGGAGGACAGATGGACGGAGGACAGATGGACGGAGGACAGATGGACGGAGGACAGATGGACGGAGGACAGATGGACGGAGGACAGATGGACGGAGGACAGATGGACGGAGGACAGATGGACGGAGGACAGATGGACGGAGGACAGATGGACGGACTGACGAAGCTAGATCTGATGAGAATTGCGCTTCTTCAGGCTCAAGAATTATAATCGGGAGATCGAGTTATATTGGAGTTATATCTAGATATGGACCAATAAGGCCCATTTACAATGCCAACTGACCTACACTAATAGAAAGCATTGGTGCAAAACTTCAAGCGCCTAACTTTACTCCTTCACAATCTACCGTGCTTTCTATAGGCAGATAGACAGGCAGACGGACGGACAGACGGACGGACAGACGGATATACCTAGGTCGACTTTAAATGGCATTGTGATAATTTATGGGATCTTAGACCAATATATCGTTGTGTTACAAACCGAATGGCGAAGTTATTATACCCCCGTCCCATGGTGGAGGGTACCTTCTTATATATAAAAATCAATTTATGTTTGTTTGTCTGTTCCGTTTAAACTCAAAAACGGCTACACCGATTTTCTTGAAATTTTCACTGATAGTGCATAATGATCCCGTGGTAAAAATAGGGTACTACATTTTTGGATTTCTGAAGGGGGGAGCGGACCCTCCCCCTAATCCTAATTTTCCGAAACGCCAGATCTCGGAGGTGGGTGGTGCGATTTAAGCGAAATTTTGTGCGATCTCTTAAAGTAACCTAAAAACAAAAATTTGGTATCCAAATTCCGGATAGGGTACCTAGGGGGACGCCCTACCCCAAAACCTACCACATATATATATATAGACCAATCACAACAATATGGGACTCAAATGAAAGGTATGTAAGATTAGAAAACATATCTGATATAAAATTTTTGGACCAAGTGTTTGGGGGACCACCCCAACCCCGCAAAATACCCCTAAATCGGACATTTTTACCGACCATGGCAATATGGGACTCAAATGAAAGGTATTTGCGAGTAGAACACGAATTTGATGACCAAATGTGGGACCAAGTTTCTAGGGTCCACGACTTTCCCAAAACACTCCTGAAACAGGAATTATTTACTGACCATGGAAATATTGGGCTCAAATAAAAGGTATGTGAGTGTAGAATACGAATGCGATATCCAAATGTGAGTCCGTCTTCAAAAGCACCCTCCAAAGAGGACAAATTTACGACCATAGCAATATGGGGCTTAAATGAAAGGTTTTTGGGAGTAACGTACGAATCTGATATATATTTTCAGGGCCAAGTCACTGAGTGGGCGCCCCATTCCGCATAACAACCCGCAAAAAGGAGGCATTTGCTCACCATCAGCCTGGGCCTTAAAAGAGTGGAGTTCGATATTGATAGTTTTTTGGGCCCATACCCCAAACCGGGCATATTTGCAGACTTTTGCAATATGAAAACAAATTTGACACCCAATTTTGAGACCAATGGCAATATGCGTATCAAATAAAATTTAAAGTAGAGCAAGATAGTAATATATTTTTATGACTAAGTGCCACCCGTTCCCCAAAACACTTGTTAATCGTACATATTTACCTACCATGTCAAATTAAAGGTTTTGGGGAGTAGAGCAGGAAATTGATACCCACTTTCGGGATCAATTTGTTGGGGGTCTTCTATCTCTTCCCCAAAACACCCCACAAACAGCATTTACTTCGAAATATGAGGCTCAAATAAAAGTATTTGGGAGTGGAATACGAAGGTGGGACCATGTATTTGGGACCTTCCCCAAAACGCTCCCAAAGAGTGAGTACAAAATTACCGACCATGGCAATATGTGGCTCAAATGAATAGTATTTGAGATTAGCAAACGAATTTGATAACCAATTTTGGGGCCAAGGTTTTGGGGGGACGCTTCATCCCATGAACTTCCCATAAACCAAAGGCAATATTAGGTTTTAGCAAATGGTATTTGAAAGTAGAGCACAATGCTTATATGTTTTTAAAAGCTAAGTGTCTGAGGGGAGTACCTCACATCCGGAAAAAACCTCTAAATCGGACATATATATTTACCGATCATGGCAATATGGGGCTCAAATGAGAGGTATTAGAGCACAAAATTCATACCCACTTTCGGGAGTCCACACTGAGGTTCCACACCGCAATTATACCGAAATGAAGTCCAACCTCAACAATATTCGGTTCGGAAAACGGTAGCCTAGTCCAACTCACATATCTAAATTTCAGCCAAATCGGCGGGTAAATGCGGCTGTTATGAGCTTAAACCCCTATATAGCAGGTATATCTAAATATGGCCGATCTGCACCATATTCGGTTCGGAAATTGCAAATAAATGTTCCAAATATCAGCGGAATTGAGTAACAAATGCGTTTCAAATCGAAGATAGGGTAAGTCGAAGATAGGTCAAGTAGAACATAGGTCAAGTCGAAGATAGGTGTCTACGGCCGAACCTAGGGCGCTTTTACTTGTTATACCATACACCACTAGTGTGGTTTGTAACAGATGGAAGATAGAGAACATGATCATCCGACCATGCTCAAATTTAGCACAGGTCATATAAACCGATCTTGGGTCTTGACTTCTTGAGCCTCTAGAGGGCGCAATTCTCGTCGGATTCGACTGAAATTTTGCACGTAGAGTTTTGATATCACTTCCAATAACTGTGTTAAGTATGGTGCAAATAGGTTAATAATCTGGTATAGCCGTCATATAAACCGATCTTGGATCTCGACTTCTTGAGCCTCTAGAGGGCGCAATTCTCGTCTAATTTGACTGAAATTTTGCACGTAGAGTTTTGGTATCACTTCCAACAACTGTGTTAAGTATGGCTCAAATAGGTTAATAATCTGGTATAGCCGTCATATAAACCGATCTTGGGTCTTGACTTCTTGAGCCTCTAGAGGGCGCAATTCTCGTCCGATTTGACTGAAATTTTGCACGTGGTGTTTTGGTATTACTTCCAACAATTGCGCTAAATGTGGTTCAAATCGGCCCATTTTTTGATATAGCTGCCATATAAACCGATCTTGGGTCTTGACTTCTTAAGCCTCTAGAGGGCGCAATTCTCATCCGATTTGACTGAAATTTTGCACGTAGAGTTTTGGTATCACTTCCAATAACTGGAAGTGATTGATAATCTAGTATAGCTGTCATATAAACCGATCTTGGATCTCGACTTCTTGAGCGCATAGAGCGCTTCTTGAGCCCCTACAAGGCGCAATTCTTATCCGAATGGACTGAAATATTACACAATGACTTCTACAATGTTCAGCATTAATTTATGGTCCCGATCGGACTATAACTTGATATAGCTCCAATAGCACAACACCTCTTATTCAATATTCTTTGTTTGCCTAAAAAGTCTCAGTTCAGCATTTGTCGAGTTCTATGCGCAGTATGCATAGAACTCGACAAATGCGATCCACGGTGGAGGGTATATAAGATTCGGCCCGGCCGAACTTAGCACGCTCTTACTTTTTATACCCACCACCGAAGGATGGGGGTATATTCATTTTGTCATTCCGTTGCAACACACCGAAATAACCATTTCCGACCCTATCAAGTATATATATTCTTGATCAGCGCAAAAATCTAAGACGTTGCAGACATGTCCGTCCATTTGTCTGTTGAAATCACGCTACAGTCTTTAAAATAGAGATATTGAGATGAAACTTTGCACAGATTCTTTTATATAGAGATATATAGACCGATTTAGGGTCTTAGGCCCATAAAAGCCTCACTTATTATCCGATTTTGCTGAAATTTAGGAAAGTGAGTTGTGTTAAGTCCTTCGATATCCTTTGTTAATTTGACCTGGATCGGCTCAAATTTGGATATAGCTGCCATATAGATCGATCCGCCGATTTAGGGTCTTAGGCCCATAAAAGCCACATGTATTGTCCGATTTTGCTGAACTTTGGGACTGTGAGTTGTGTTAGGCCCTTCGACATTTTTCGTTAGTTTGGCCCATATCGGTTCAGATTTGAATATAGCTGCCATATAGATCGATCCTCCGATTTAGGGTCTTAGGCCCATAAAAGACACATGTATTGTCCGATTTTGCCTAAATTTGGGACAGTGAGTTGCGTTAGGCCCTTCTACATCCTTCGTTAGTTTGGCCCAGATCGGTCCAGATTTGGATATAGTTGCCATATAGACCGATCCTTCGATTTAGGGTCTTAGACCCATAAAAGCGACATTTATTATCCGATTTTGCTGAAATTTGGGACAGTGAGTTGTGTTAGGCCCTTCGACATCCTTCGTTAGTTTGGCCCAGATCGATCCAGATTTGGATATAGTTGCCATATAGACCGATCCTCCGATTTAGGTTTTGGGGCCATAAAAGGCGCATTTATTGTCCGATTTTGCCGAAATTTGAAACAGTGAGTTGCGGTAGGCTCATCGACGCCCTTCTTCAATTTGGCACAAATCGGTGCAGATTTGAATATAGCTGCCATATAGACCGATCTCTCGATTTAAGTTTTTGGGCCCATAAAAGGCGCATTTATTGTGCGATTTCGCCGAGATTTGGGGTTGTGTTAGGCTTTTCGACATCCATAACGTTTATTGTTCAGATCGGTTCATTTTTAGGTATAGCTTCTAAAAAGACCACTATTTTGTTATACACAATTGAACAATGACTTGTACGTATTCGTATTTGATCCAAATCGGAACATATTTCGATATATACTGCTGTGGGATATAAGGTATGCAACTTACACCGGATTTTGATGAAAGGTGGCTTACATATATACCCGAGGTAGTGGGTATCCAAAGTTCGGCCCGGCCGAACTTAACGCCTTTTTACTTGTTTTTTATTAAATTTAAGACATTCTAAAAATGAAGGAACAGAGACCTGTTTTCAGCGGTATTTTAGAAGGCATTATTAGGGCACTCTTTCAACAGGGCTCATATAAGCGCTTATAGTAGAAGTGAAAGGTAATGCCCCGTTCGCAAATGATACGCCGTGTAAATTTGATAACGAGCGCGTATGTCTTTGGAATGCCTGCAGGCATTATAAAAAGCCTGCTTTACACCTCATTCCGCCGCTGGGATTTAACGCAAAAATCATCACCATTTGTTTTCTTAATCATTGTAGAAGAATTACTCTTTCCAAGATGTCAAGGCTACTGCACCCATTAATGTAATTCCTTCCCTTTCGATTTGTGCGAAACACGTCTAGACAATAAAATTTAATGTTTTGAGATTTAAAACCCAAACCCCTAACCACATGTATGTACAACTCAAACAAACAAAGCTTCCTTAAGACTTTAGCCAAAGATAGAGGGTGGAAGAACACTGAGGAAAATATTAATTGGTTTAAATAAGAACTAGATAAGCGAACATGTAAACCCTTCCAACGTGATATAAAATGGAGATTAATATTGATGGTGTCAAACATATATGGTGGACCAAATTGCGAGCAGTATAGCTAAAATCAGTATAGCATAGCCCTCATGTAAGAATTTGGAATGACATCTGCAACCGCAAAGAAAAGCCTCATATGCAATATGACTAAAACTTTTCATCATCTTAACTTGTAAAATCCGGAATTATAGCAAACTTTTTCTCTTAGTGTACATTAAGTACACACCCGCACAACAACCACTTCTATAAAAGTTCAAGCATGCCACAAATTCGCAACAAAAGACAATCAAACTGCTTCATTTCGTTACTTTTCAACCTCACACGCACACCATTACAGATACTTTCTGATAATTTAGCATTTCCCCGGAACTCTTGGGATGAACATCGCAGCAACCGCAACCGCGCTCACCACAACACAGCGCAATGAAGATGAGAGAATGTGTTGCTGGCATGTTAAATGCACCTTTGAGATTGCGAAGGTGTTTTCTTTTGGACGTGGCTTCAGCACCACTCACCGTCATATGCACACGTTCGATCGTTTGCTTTTGATGGACTTTGGAGACAGTCATTAAATCCAATATTGGTGTTGTATGCTATAACTCACACGTAAGAATTACTGTAAACAGCAATAAGTGATGGGGATTTAAAATATCGTTAAAATAACGCTTTAGACCATTAAATGAATTGCGGAAACTGTTGAGGGATTAGCATTAATGATTAAGGGGATTTTTAAATGTTTAAAGGAATAGACAAAATGTTGGACACGAATAACATTTTCTATAATTTTTTATAGACATAAAAATTCTACAAAATCTATCTATATATATAACAAGTAAAAGCGTGCTAAGTTCGGCCGGGCCGAATCTTATATACCCTCCACCATGGATCGCATTTGTCGAGTTCTTTTCCCGGCATCCCTTCTTAGACAAAAAAAGATATAAGAAAAGAGTTGCTCTGCTATTAAAACGATATCAAGATATGGTCCGGTTCGGACCACAATTAAATTATATGTTGGAGACCTGTATTGGCTGAAATTTTAGCCAATTCGTATTAGAATTGCGCCCATTGGGGCTCACGAAGTAAAATAGAGAGAACGATTTATATGGGACCTGTATCGGGCTATAGACCGATTCAGACCTTGTTGATGGTAATGAGAGGATCCGTCGTACAAAATTTCAGGCATATCGGATATTAATTGCGACCTCTAGGAGTCAAGAAGTCAAGATCCCAGATCGGTTTATATGGCAGCTATATCAGGTTATGAACCGATTTGAACCTTATTTGACACAGTTGTTGAAAGTAAAAATAAAATAAGTCATGCAAAATTTCAGCCAAATCGGATAGGAATTGCGCCCTCTAGAAGCTCAAGAAGTCAAATCCCCAGATCTGTTTAAATGACAGCTATAACAGGTTATGGACCGATTTCAACCATACTTGGCACAGTTGTTGGATATCATAACGAAATACTTCGTGCAAAAATTCATTCAAATCGGATAAGAATTGTGCCCTCTAGAGGCTCAAGAAGTCAAGACCCAAGATCGGTTTATATAGCAGCTATATCAGGTTATGAACCGATTTGAACCATACTTAGCACAGTTGTTGGATATAGTAACAAAACTCGTCGTGCAAAATTTTATTTCAATCGGATAAGAATTGCGCACTCTAGAGGCTCAAGAATCAAGACCCAAGATCGGTTTATATGGCAGCTATATCAGGTTATGGACCGATTTGAACCATACTTGGCACAGTTGTTGGATATCATAACAAAACACGTCGTGCAAAATTTCATTCTCAAGATCGGTTTATATGGCAGCTATATCAAAACATGGACCGATATGGCCCATTTACAATACCAACCGACCTACACTAATAAGAAGCATTTGTGCAAAATTTCAAGCGGCTAGCTTTACTCCTTCGGAAGTTAGCGTGCTTTCGACAGACAGACGGACGGACGGACAGACGGACGGACATGGCTTGATCGACATAAAATGTCACGACGATCAAGAATATATATACTTTATGGGGTCTCAGACGAATATTTCGATTAGTTACAAAATTAAATCCAAGTAATTGGGGGGCCGCCCCGAATCCAAAACCCCCCAAATTGGTTTATTGGACGATAATGACAATATGGGAATCGAATGAAAGGTGTTCGGGTGTAGATTACGAATATGGTCCGAAAGAGGCCATAGGCTATATAAGGCGAATCCTCCCCCTTTACCACGAAAACGCCACCCTAAATCAAAAGTTGGCCGATAGGAACAATATGGGTATCAAATGAAAGATATTGGAGAGTAGAAAGCGAATGTGTTAAAAAAACTTGGGTTGAAGTATCCAAGGGGTAGCCCAATCCCGAAAACTGCTCCAAATAGACATATTGGGCTTATATACCAATATAGGACTCAAAGGAAAGATATTCGGGAGTAGACTACGAATATGACATAAAAAAAAGAGGTCCAAGTAATTGATAGTCGCCCCATCCCCTATACGCTCCCCAAATGGGAATACTACTCAATCATAGCTTGATGAAACTCAAATGATAGGCATTTGGGAGCAAATTACGAATATGACATTAAACTTTGTGTCCAACAACCTAGGTGCTGTTTTACCTTCTAAAATCGCCTCCAATAGGTTATTTGACCTATCAAAACATTGGGGTATCAAGTGATAGATTTTGTTGAGTTGAGTGCGTCATTCAAATTTGTGCTCAAGTGGCAGTGTGGCGCACAGCCCTCATATAGACGCCCTCCACCAAACGGCTGTATACACCAATCACGACAATATGAGGTTAAATTAAAGGTATAAAGTTGTGTACTGCGAATCTGATATCATTATTCTGCTCATATATCTAACGGACCACCTCACCCCAAAACAGTCGATCAATTATAATGACCTAACGGGACACTGTGTAATTTAATTAATGTGTAGGCCGCCATAACCCCGAAATTATAACATTCAGCGTGAAAGCAGGAGTTGTAAACCTTAACGATAAGGTTGCAACCATTTTTAGCTCACCGACAGATGAGACCTAACGACGTGTTGCTGGCAACGATTACGGCGAAATCGGACAAAAAATGCGCCGTTTATGGCGCATCCTGAGATCAATCTATATGGCAGCTATATTCAAATCCGGACCGATGTGGTCTACGGTTTTAGGTTGCTGTTGAGAGGTTTTAAATTGACGTCAGCGATGTCATAATCATAATTTTTGTGCTGGGTTCCTGGCCCTAAATTTCACAGTGCTTTAAATCGTTCCGAAATAAACTTAATAATAAACTAGAATGCAATTTAAGCCTTAATGGTGGTTCATCACTTCCCCTCAAAGTTGCCTTACATTGAATTTCGAAAAAGTTTGTGCTGTATAAACACTAATCAATTGGGCTTTCCTAAGTAAATTTGAAATCAGATAATATAGTTATTTTTCCAAAAACTCATAAAGCATTAGAAAACTTTTTGTTTCAAAAAAAAAAAAGAGTTTTTCCAACTTGCTCGTGTTATTTGTAAACATTATGTTTAGGCGGAAATTTTTCGTAATTACTTCGGTTGAATTGTTGCCTTGCCTGCTCATTATCTCATAATACAAATGCTTCCGTAGGAATTTCTATTCATTTAAGTTGAACAGGAAATATCCAATTAGCGTTGTTTTTGCTCATACCATCTGTCTATCTGTGCTCATTTGCGCCTGTTTTTCTCCCTTCTAAAGATATTTATTTTTGTAGTATATAATTTATTTTACTGCGAGGGGCTGTAGGGGA
Source organism: Stomoxys calcitrans (assembly GCF_963082655.1). NCBI lineage: Eukaryota > Metazoa > Arthropoda > Insecta > Diptera > Muscidae > Stomoxys > Stomoxys calcitrans. Next base: position 70,253,830 of record NC_081553.1, on the reverse strand, counting down.
AGTTGTAATACCCTTCGTTAAAAGGGTCAACAAAAATATATAATAGGAGGATAAGGGAACTCAAACCCCCCAACAAGTTAATGGTGCAGGCAAAATGAGGATTTGATTTAAAGGTGAATTGTTACTTAATGAAGTAAAAGGGGATAAGTTCGGCAGGGGGAACTTTGGATACCCACCACCTCGGGTATATATATTTAAACCACCTGTCATCAAAATTCGGTGAAGAAGAACGTCGAAGCACTGTCTCAATTTTCAGCGACATCGGACAATAAATTCGACTTTTATGGCCCCAAAACCTTTAACCGAGAAGTCGGTCTTTAGCTATGGTTGCCCAAAAAGTAATTGCGGATTTTTCATATAGTTGGCGTTGACAAATTTTTTCAACGGCTTGTGACTCTGTAATTGCATTCTTTCTTCTGTCAGTTATCAGCTGTTACTTTTAGCTTGCTTTAGAAAAAAGTGCGCGAAATTTTGTTTACATTTGTTTGTTTGGCGTCAATTTTAATATGGAGCCCACAAAGGAGCATTTTCGTCATATTTTACTTTATTATTTCCGTAAAGGAAAAAACGCGCAGCTGGTTGCTAAAAAGTTATGAGATGTGTATGATGATAAAGCCTTAAAAGGAAGACAGTGTCAAAATTGGTTTCGCAAATTCCGTTCTGGAGATTTTTCACTTAAAGATGAGCCACGTTCAGGTCGGCCAAATGAAGTTGATGATGACCAAATCAAAGCATTAATCGAATTGGATCGTCATGTAACTGAGGGTGAGATAGAAGAGAAGTTAAATATACCAAAATCAACCGTTCATTAAAAGTCTTGAACTGGTGAAAAAGCTTGATATTTGGGTACCACATGTATCGAAAGAAATTCATTTAACAAACCGAATCAACGCTTGTGATATGCACCTTAAACGCAATGAATTCATTTTTAAAACGAATCATAACTGGAGATGAAAAATGGATTGTTTACAACAACGTTAGTCGAAAACGATCATGGTCCAAACATAGTGAACCAGCTCAAACCACTTCAAAGGCTGATATCCACCAAAAGAAGGTTACAACAATTGGACAAATTGAATACCGCCGTCAAGGAGAAGCGACCAGAATTGGTCAATCGTAAAGGTGTCATATTCCACCAGGACAACGCTAGACCGCACACATCTTTGGTCACTCGCCAAAAACTGAGTGAGCTTGGCTGGGAACTTTTGATGCATCCACCATATAGCCCTGACCTTGCACCATCAGACTACCATTTATTTCGATCTTTGCAGAACTCCTTAAATGGTAAAACTTTCGGCAATGATGAGGATATAAAATCGCACTTGGCTCAGTTTTTTGCAGATAAAGGCCAGAAGTTCTATGAGCGTGGAATACTAAATTTGCCAGGAAAGATGGCAAAAGGTTTTCGAACAAAATGGCAATTATATATTTGATTAAAGTTTATTCTAAGTATTATTAAAAATGCATTTACTTTCTTTTAAAAAATCCGCAATTACTTTTTGGGCAACCGGTTGGACGATCCGTGCCATATTACAGAGGATTATGAAGGGGTTTGATTTAACTCACTGTCCCAACTTTCGGCGACATCGGAGAATAAATGCGCCTTCTATGGGCCCAAAACACTAAATCGGAGGATCGGTCTATATGGCAGCTATATCCAACTCTGGACTGATCTGAGCCAAAATGACGAAGGATGTCGAAGGGCCTAACACAACTCACTGCCCCAAATTTCAGCAAAATCGGATAATAAATATGGCTTTTATGGGACTAAGACCCCAAATCTTGGGATCGGTCTATATGGCAGCTATACCCAAATCTGGACCGATCTAAGCCAAATCGACGAAGGATGTCGAAGGGCCTAACACAACCCACTGTCCCAAATTTCAGAAAAATCGGATAATAAATGTGGCTTTTATGGGCATAAGACCCTAAATCGGCGGATCGGTCTATATGGGGGCTATATCAAGATATAGTCCGATATAGCCCATCTTCGAACTTAACCTGCTTATGGACCAAAATAGAACCTGTGCAAAGTTTCATCTCAATATCTCTATTTTCAAAGACTGTAGCGTGATTTCAGCAGACAGACGGACAGAAGGACGAACATGGCTAGATCGTCTTAGATTTTTACGACTATCAGAAATATACAAATTCTTTATGGAAACTGAAATGGATATTTCGATGTGTTGCAAACGGAATGACAAAATGAATATACCCCCATTCTTCGGTGGTGGGTTCTATACCCACTTTTATGCCTAAGAACTTAAAATGTTGGTTAAATTAAATGATCTTCCATACAAGTGAAGTGTGCTCTATCATAAACCGGAATGGTAAGGGCAAGGAAAAATCTTAGAACCGTCTTTTTTAAAAAAGTTTGAAGTGTGTGTTTTTTGTGAACCCTTTGTAAGATTTTTATTAAACCCACCGCAGTTGCCCTAATAGGCAGAATCATTAACAAATTTATATCCCTCTTTTTATGTTAAAATATGTTGTGATACGATTGGGCCGATTATATCAATACAAACACTCTTTTACAATGAATAATTATATTCCAAAAATACTCTAGAATCGAAATAAAAAACGCTTTAAGTCATCTTCTTCAGATATCTTCCACCAAATGAAATCAATAAATAAGCCCACTTGTAACCACTTCAGACCAATAACCTAGTATGGCAAACAAATTTATCCTCGACAAAAAAAAAATCTGCACAAAAAAAAACTTTCAAGAATACCCACGCTGCTTGACTTTTCAATACCTTTTTGACAAGTAATTATACGCATTTCCAGTTGCCACTTGTGGCTTACACTCAACAACATCTGAATCAACAGTTAGGCGGACAACCATGTCAAGTTGGTATGCTATAAGGGAGGCAGACCGGCAGGCAGGCAAGCAGTCATGCTAACAAGCATCATCGGCTGAAACAGCATTACCATCATCGATAGCGAAATAAAATGACATGACCTTTTGCCAGAGAAAAAAAATCATAGTACTCAAAAACATAGAAACCAACTGCACAGTGGGTAGCTAGAATCCATACGCACAAAAACCAGCCCTAACATAAACACACACAGAAAACACAAAACCACACACACACACACACACATGGAACGGCCAACCCATCTATCATCAGTTAGCTGGGATATTTACATGCATCAAACCGCCCATTCACCTCCCATCATTGAATAATTTGCATTTTATAAATTTTCATTATGGGGTGTATGTGTGCGTTTGTCTGCCGCCATACTCATGTATGTGTGTGTGTGTGTGTGTGTGTATACACATGTAGTAAAAATCAATTGGCTTTTTATATAAAGCCATAAAGAAATTCCTGGGGCTATGTATGTGTGTGATTGTTTGCTTGTATTCCTTTTGCATCTGGGGCGTTGTAATGCCAAACTCAACGACTTTGTGTCATTTCAAGAGACATGTTTGTGAATGTCTCTATGGCTTTGTGAGTATCTGATATCTGTTGTTAAATTATCAATCAAATCACACATACAAGAGACCTCTTTATTAAAGAAGTCTTTCTTGAGAATTTTTGTACAGTAAGGAAGGTAAAATTTTAGAAATTCAAATAACTAACCGACTGAAGGTAAAAATAATGAAGTCGGAAACCGGAATATGGATAACATGTAAGGAAGGGTTGATATCCTATACGACACTGGGTATCCAGACTAAGTCGACGAAATTAAAATTTGCTAATATTTATGGGAGACATAAAGGAAATCGCTGTGCCGTTTGAGAAGATCGGTTGGTAAATGCGCTGGCTATATATCATCCAATCTTGTAAGACATCAGTGATCAGAAGAGTCACAGGGGAAATCTTGCAGCATTAGTAAAAATCGAAGAAAATACATATGGGAGATATATTTTAATCTGAATAGAATTCGACCAAAATTGGTTCACAGCCAAAGTCATACAGAAAGGCTTTACTCTCAAATACTTTTCGTTTGAGCCCCATATTGCCATGTTCGGAAACTGAGTTCAGTTTAGGGGGTACTTTGGGGCGTTCCCCCCAAAACACTTGGCCCCAAATTGGATACCACATTATTTTTCTACTCGGATATACCTCTCATTTGGGTCCCATATTGTCATGATTGGTCAAATAACCTATTTGAGGTGATTTAAGGAGGTTAAGTGACACCTAAATACCTCACCCAATACATTTAATGACATTTCCCTAATCTACTTTTAGTTTGGGCTTTCATTTGATTCACATGTAGCCACGGTCGTTGAATATGCCCATTTGGCGACACCTCCCTCTATATGGGTTTCATATTTTTTGCCATATTCCCAATCTACTCCTGAAAACCTTTCATTCGAGTGCTATATTGACATGAACGTCCAATACTTCGACTTGATATTGTATGCCAGATTCGAATATCTTTCATTTGAGCCTTATATTGATATGAACGATCAATTTGTCTGCTTGGAAGAGTTTGGGATTTAGGGTGACTTCCCGGGGCACTTGGAACCAATTTTTAATACCATACTCGTAGTCTAATTTTCAATACATTTTATTTAATACCCATATTGTCCCGATCGGTCCACTTTTGATTTTGAATGGTGTTTTTTGTGGTGTGTGGTCCGCCCGGGACCCTTCCCCCTGGCACTTTTCGGGTTCAAGGCAGGCAATGGGCACTCCGTTGCTGAAGAACGATATTCGGGCCCGGCACACCCCAATACACGGCTCGATACACTAATTGGTATAACCATATGGCTAGGCACATGTCTTCGCCCAACTCAAGCAGAAACAATCTTAGTACAGAAGTTGGTCAACCTGATTAACCCTACTGGAGGGAGAAAGTGCTAGAAGGGAATGTTGTATTTTGCTGTCTTCTTCAGTTTTTCCATAAGTATGACATTTTGGGATATATGGCAGTTTTCTCCAAATTATATAGTTGACCCATCCGGGTAGGCTTGGACCATGGCGTACACGGGGCCGATGAATGGCAAAAAGGCACACCCCAATACACGGCTCGAGACACTGAATGGTATAGGCAGATGCCTTGGCCCAACTCAAGCAGAAACCGTCTTAGTGAAGAAGTTGGTCAACTTGGTTAACCCTACTGGAGGGAGGAAGTCGTAGAAGGGAATGTTGTATTTCGCTGTCTTCTTCAGTTTTTCTTTCCATAAGTATGGTATTTTGGGATATATGGCAGTTTTCTCCAAATTATATACAATAGTTGACCCATCCAGGAAGGCTTGGACCATGGCGTACATAAAAATCTTTTGACATGCGAAGAATAAGTAAAAGAAGTTACACCCTAATATACTGTACGATTCGTAGTTTGATGCCTAGGAGGCAAACCCTAGGACGAGGGGCGGGAGTTCACTCCGAGGACATAAAATGGAGTTTCGAACACAGTTGCAAGTAAGTGGTAAGGAGGCACTCTCTATTATTTGGCACAATATGCGGCATGATGGGTAGGAGGCACACCCTAATATACGTTACGATTCGTAGTTTGGTGTCCAGGAGACACACCCTAATACGAGGTGCGGGAGTTCACTCCGAGGACATAAAATAAGGGTTTCGGACACAGTTGCAAGTAGGTGGCAAGGGGGCACTCTCTATTATATGGCACAATATGCGGCATGGTGGCTAGGAGGCACACCCTAATATACGGTACGATTCGTAGATTGGTGTCTAGAAGGCACAACCTAATACGAAGGGCGGGAGTTCACTCCGAGGACATAAAATAAGGGTTTCGGACACAGTTGCAAGTAGGTGGCAAGGGGGCACTCTCTTTTATATGGCACAGTATGCGGCATGGTGGCTAGGAGGCACATCCTAGTGATCGGTACTGTTCGGGTTCACTGGGTGACAGCACGGTCATGCCGTTGACATAAAGCGGTGTTTGGTGTTCGGTGGCAAAATAGTGGCAAGGAGGTACCCCTACAGTATGGAACTGTTCAGATCACTCGTGAGGACGACACGAGGAGGCGAGAGAACACTGCGTCGGTACACAATGAGGTTCGGATGCGATAGCTGATGAGCGCTGTTGCACTGTTCAGATCATTCGCAAGGCACTGTTCACTCGCAATCACGAAGCCAAGAGGGCACTCTGTTTGCACTTGGCACTGGGCGACGAATAGGCACACCCTAATATGATTGAGGCAGTAAGGCACACTTAGATCCACTTACCACGCACAGTGGGATAGAACCGGAAAAACTAGTAAAAAAAATATGCCGTGTGAGAACGGGTAGAGATATCTCTTTGAAGTTTGTCAGGCCCCTAAATTTGGTCATCTCGGTATATCGAAAAATTTTCGTTTATGGTCCGATTTCCAAAATGTCTATAAATTATACCACTACTGTGGTACAGGGTTTTATAATTTTTATAAGAATTTGTTTGTAACAGCCAGAAGGAAGAGAATTAGACCCATTGATAAGTACACCGACTCAGAATAACTTTTGATTCGATTTAGCTATGTCCGTCTGTCTGAGCATGTTAATTTGTATATAAACTACAGAACGCAATTTTCATCCGATCATCTTCAAATTTGGTACAGGCATGTTTTTTGACCTAGAGACAAAGCCTATTGAAATTAGAAAAAATCGGTCCGATTTCCAATAATAATGCAATAAAATGGTCACTTGTTAACCGATTCGCTCGAAGTTCGGCAGGAAGGATTTTCTTATGACTCTCGACATTACTAATGAAATTCATGAAAATCGGTTCAGATTTAGATATAGCTCTCATTTTAATATATCGCCCGATCTTCAGTCCTAAAACCACTGCCAGCGCATTTATTGACCAATCTTCCCAAAACTTCGTTTAACGATTTCCTCGACAACTACCAAAATATCTATCGAGTTTGGTCGAAATCGGTTTAGATTTACATGTAGCTCCCATATATATGTTCGTCAAATTTTGGTTATTGTGGATTTGGATATTGGACCACAAACGTAGATTCGGCAGCAAAAACCCAACGAAAGGAGCCCGAACAACCTGGGACCTTGAAATTTTTCACCCGAACTCGCTACCACAACAGCTCTAACCATTCCAAATTTCCAAAGATATTTCTACTAGTTCTTAGACGGAATATTTTTTATACCCTCCACCATAGGGGGTATATTAATTTCGTCATTCTGTTTGTAACTCCTCGAAATATTTGTCTAAGACCCCATAGAGTATATATATTCTTGATCGTCATGACATTTTAAGTCGAGCTAGCCATGTCCGTCTGTCTGTCCGTCCGTCCGTCTGGCGAAAGCAACCTAACTTTCGAAATAGCAAAGCTAGCCGCTAGGAATTTTGTACAAATACTTCTTATTAGTGTAGGATGATTGGTATTGTAAATGGGCTATATTGGTCCACGTTCTGATATAGCTGCCAAATAAACCGATCTGGGATCTTGATTTTTTTGAGCCGCTAGAGGGCACAATTCTTATCCGATTTGGCTGAAATAGCGTGAGGTGTTTTATAATGACTTCCAACAACTGTGCTGAGTATGGTTGAAATCGGTCCGCAACCTGATATAGCTGTCATATAAACCGACCTTGGGTCTTGACTTCTTGAGCCTCTAGAGCGCGCATTTCTTATCCGATTGAAATGAAATTTTGCACGAGGTGTTTTGTTGTGACTTCCAACAACTGTGCTATATTAGGTCCAAATCGGTCCAAAACCTGATATAGCTGCCATATAAACCCATGTGGGGTCTTGACTTTTTGAGCCTCTACAGGGAGCAATTCCTATCCGATTTGGCTGAAATTTAGCATGACGTGTTTTGTTATGACCTCCAACAACTGTGCTGAGTATGATTGAAATCGGTTCACAACCTGATATAGCTGCCATATAAACCGATCTTGGGTGTTGATTTCTTGAGCCTCTAGAGGGCGCATTTCTTATCCGATTGAAATTAAATTTTGCACGACGTGTTTTGCTATGACTTCCAACAACTGTATTAAGAATGGTTCCAATCGGTCCATAAACTGATATAGCTGCCATATAAACCGATTTTGGGTCTTTACTTCTTAAGCCACTGGAGGGCGTAATAATTATCCGATTTGGCTGAAATTTTGCATGAGGTGATTCGTTATATTTTTTAACAACTGTGCTAAAAGGAGTTCACATCGGTCCATAACCTGATATAGCTGCCATATAAACCGACCTTGGGTCTTGACTTCTTGGGCCATTGGAGGGCCTAGTTATTATCCGATTTGGCTGAAATATAGCATGACATGTTTTGTTATGACTTTCAACAACTGTGCTAAGAAAAATTCAAATTGGTCCATAACCTGATATAGCTCCCGTATAAACCAATCTGGGGTCTTGACTTCATGAGCCACTACAGGGCACAATTATTATCCGATTTAGCTGAAATTTTGCATGAGGTGTTTTGTTATGACTTTCAACAACTGTGCTAAGAATAGTTCAAATCGGTCAATAACCTAATATAGCTGTCATATAAACCGATCTGGGATCTTGACTTCTTGAGCCACTGGAGGGCGTAATTCTTATCCGATTTAGCTGAAATTTTGCATGAGGTGTTTTGTTATAACTTTCAACAACGGTGCTAAGAAGAGTTCACAGTGGTCCATTACCTGATATAGCTGCCATATAAACCGATCTGGGATCTTGACTTCTTGAACCACTGGAGGGCCTAATTATTATCCGATTTCACTGAAATTTTGCATGAGGTGTTTTGTTATGACTTCCAACAACTGTGTTAAGAATGGTTAAAATCGGTCCATTACCTAATATAGCTGCCATATAAACCGATCTGGGATCTTGACTTCTTGAGCCACTAGAGGGCGTAATAATTATCCGATTTGGCCGAAATTTTGTACAACGGCATGACCTCATGACCTTTAACATACATGTCGAATATGGCATGAATCGGTTTATAGCCTATTACAGCTTCCCTCTAAACCGATCTCCCTATTTTACTTCTTTAAAGTGAGCAATTCTCACTAGATTTGGCTGAAATTTTACACAATAACTTCTACTATGGTCTCCAATATTCTATTCAATTATGGTCCGAAATGAACCATAACTTGATATTGTTCCAATAACGTAGCAATTATTTTCTTTTATCCTTTGTTTGCCTAAAAAGAGATACCGTGGCAAGAGCTCGACAAATGCGATCCATGGTGGAGGGTATATAAGATTCGGCCAGGCCGATAGTTCTTTTTTTTTTTTGGTTCTATCCCACTGTGCCATGTCTGCATGGCTTCTGATTCCTTGGTTAACACTTCCGAGCATTTGCTGCGGCTCCCTTTTACATGCCCCTACCCTGGGCTTCGCCGCATAATTCCATTTTGCAATAAACCTGGACTTTTTCCTTATGTTTAAGAAGCATATCTTTGGCTCGAAATCGTTAACATAATCCTTATGGACAAAATCTTTAAGTTTGAGTAACCTTTTTTTTTTTGAGTGTTTATATCCATGGTGGAGGGTATGGGCCTAGCTGAACTTGCCTTTTAGCTTGTTAATTTATTTTTATGTATTATTCCCTTAAAAATAACAGGAAAAATTTGAAAATTTCTGTTACAGCCTTAAACAAAAATGAAGATAAAACGCTTGAACATATTAAGACATATCAGTCTATTCATGCCACTGTGTGTGTGTGTGTGTGTGTCAAACTTTGTGGTAAAAATGGCAACAGCCAGTATAATGGCACATATCCTTTTCCGTAATGACCTCTTGTACTTATCTTAAGAATGAATGAGCTTCTACACACACACACACACACACCCAAATGTTACCCCTTTTGTGCTCTTTTAAACACACAAACACACTTGAACACCAAGCAAGCAAGTGTGTGTTAGAGCGCTCCTTATAGCACATATTAATCATAAAATATATGGTTTATGTACGGTGTGCGTTTGTTGTTGGTTGTTGCTCGTTGTCGGTAGCTGTTAGCCCGCAAGGGTTTTATGACAGATGGCATTGACGTAGTCTAGAATCTATTCCGCACCATAGGGATACACATATCCATAGAAAGTATCGCCAACATCGTCACCATCACCATCATCATATCCTTGTTGCCTATAGTTATGGGTTGTAAACTAAATTACATGAAATGAATTGGCGTTATTACTAACTTTGATGCTCTACTATAAAAAACTGACATCAATTTGTGATCATAAAATAGTTTAGTGTCATTAGTTTGAATTTATATTTTATCCTTTCCCCCACATTACAAGCATGAGTCCCTGCCATATCACTTGATTATCCAAATGAATTATATACAAATAAAATATGAGATGTCCTTATTTTGTGGGTGAAAATATTGAAATATAAAAGTTGATGTGTAAAATTTTACAGTGGATGGCTTTGAAGGTAGGGAAAGTTGATGATTGAATAATAAGAGCATTTAATAGAAGGTAAAATGGCTTATATGGCTGAGCACTGGAAAAAATTATCAAAATGTAACAGAAAGACAGACACAAAATACCTTCAATCTCCTTATTGACGTAGGCAATAAGCATGTTCGCTATGACGCAGAACGCCTGGTGAGAACATCAGAATAAATTCACAGCGGAGGTTATGCCCTCCTAATGCTGGTGACATTTGTGCGGTACTGTACCATTTGGTATGGCAGCCATATAAAAATGTCACCACAAGGAGGTATCGCAATGCGACATGTCAAATTAGGCAATACCAAAGGCCTAGAAACTTATAAGCCTTACGTCCTTTCTAATCAAAACCATGGAACGTAGTGTGGATACTATTATAAAGAATAGGACATCCAGCGAGCTGCTCAAATGCAAACTACATGCCTATGTCAAGGGTAGTACGCTGGAGACTGCCCTGCACGAGATTGTGCATAAAATCCTTCGATGCCAAGACGCAAACATTGGCGGTACGCATTGGGACGTTTAACAATGTGCAGACCGACACACTGCTCCAATCCATAGGCCAGTAGTGGGCAAGGCGATAGGAGAATGGATAGAGAATAGGAGCAGGTCACACCTTCACGGTATAGTCGAGGCGACGATAGAAAGGCAGGAAGAGAAGTGGTTTCCGATCGGATATCTGAGCCGGCACATGAGGTCGAGTGCGAGGCACCGTTACAAGCTGCACAGTATTGGAATGACAGAACTCTGGTATTGCCATCTCGAACTTAATGGTACGCGAATTGATCAAAGCCAGAGGACAGTGAGGGCCTGGAGATCTACATTGAGAACCCATGGACTGAGATCAGACCATAATTCGACTATCAGACCATAATTCGTCATCTAGAGGGCGATCCGGGCGATCCGGGCGATCTGGGCGATTACAGGATTCGTGAGGTGTTGTGATATGGTCTACATTGAGCACCCTGGGAACTTTGGTATTGGCATCAGGATAATGCTTCATGAATGCATCACAGCTAGTGGACAGAGTGGGCTTGGGGGTCTACATTGAGAACCCATGGACTGAGATCTGTTTTCGACTGTCTGACCATAATACGGTCATCTAGAGGGCGATCCGGGCGATCACAGGATTCGTGAGGTGATGTGGTTTTAACACGAGGATATCGAGTGTGAACATCTTTACGGACAGTAAACTGACCATCAGGACAATAACAACCAGGACGGTGAGATCACGAATAGTCTTTGAGTGTAGATTAACGTCTTCTCTGAGTATGGCACGATACGCATTGTTTGATTGCCGAGCCATAGTGGAGAAAGGGGGAACGAAAGAGTGGATGATTTAGCAGGCCAGAGGATTGCTGTCAATAAACTAGGTTGCCCGAAGACTTTTGAGTTGACGCAGTACAAGTTAAAGCGTAATCGACAATCGAGCATGTACCACTGTGAAGCCACAGCCAAACGGTCGGTAAAAAAATGCAAATTTTGCCCATGAACATTCCACTAAGGAACAGGGGCAAACTTCTCACATATCAATGAGTGCAGTCCGATTCAAATTTAAGCTCAATGATAAGGGGCCTACTTTTTATAGCAGAGTCCGAACGGCGTGCCGCCGGGCGTCACCTCTTTTAAGTGAAGTTTTACATGGCATAGTACCTCGCAAATGTTGCCAGCATTAGGAGGGGAAAACCAGCGCTGAAAATTTTTTCTGATGGTCTCGCCAGGATTCGAACCCTGGCGTTCAGCGTCATAGGCGGACATGCTAACCTCCGCGCTACGTTGGCCTCCGTATGGTGGTAGGCATAAGAAGGGTTAGCCTGAATTATTCGACCATGATGAGATCAGTGCTGAAGCGTGGGTCATAGGTATGTTGAAAGTCTGTGGATGGTAGACTTTTACTTGAGAGTTCGGGGATGTTCCGAGGCTGGCAAGCCCTATAAATCCCTATGTCATTGAGACCCCGCATGTAGTTATTCTGACACCTTTTACGAGAGAAGTTTTTACATGGCAAAGTACCTCAGAAATGTTGCCAGCTCAGGAGGGGAAAACAACCGCTGAACATTTTTTCTCATGGTCTAGCCAGGATTTGAACCCAGGGGTTAAGCGTCATAGGCAGACATGCTAACCTCTACGCTATAGGAGCCCCCTGTTATTCCCATCGGATGCTTGAAGGACGTCAGACAATATGAGGCTAATGAATGTGTTCTTCACATCCAGTGTGGCTAGAAAGACATTCGGTGTAGAGTTGTGGTTCCTTTGCCTGCTCGGAAGCCATGTTCTCTCATTGAGAGTCCACCTCCCTCAGTGAAGTCGCTACAAAAGCTTGCCAGCCGTATCCAGCATACATAGTGGCCTGTACGTGGATGGGAATGTTGGTTCACTTTTTGCCCTTGCTTATGAGCACCAGCTTTTGTCCCTTCCATACCTCCGAAAAAACACCTTCAAATAGGCATCGGTTAAAGATTTCTAGAAGAAATCCCGGTCTGTGTTCAGCTATCTGCTTGATGACCTCGGCCGGTATTCTGTCTGGCACGAGGGCTTTTCGGCTCTGAAGGCTGCGGAATGCATTCCTTAGCTCCACTATCGTAAATGGGCTAACGTTGTCAGTGGGATCTTCATAAACTTCATCTTCTCTACGATCGTGTCGGGGGAGAAGTGTGTGGATTGTTTTTTCTACTGTTCTTCGGTCCATCACAGCTATTGGCCTCCGTGCGCCGAGTTTTTCCATCACCGGCCTCGGATACTGTGATGGACCGAAGAACAATAGAAAAAATTACCCGCACACTTCTCCCCAGACACGATCGTAGAGAAGATGAAATTTGTGACAACGGTTAAAAATTTGTGATGTAATGTCTTCTCTTAATATCTTTGGAATATGGGAATCTATAGCTGGGTAAGCTGTCGGATTGTCAGGGCTCTTCTTGTCTGGAAAAGACGTACAAACTGCTTGCTTCCGGGCAAAAATTGCAGTTTCCAGGGGCTCAAGAAGTCAAATTGGGAGATTGGTTTATATGAGACCTGCATCAGGTTCTCCACCGATTTGGACCGTACTTGGCACAGTTGTTGGATGTCATAACAGAACACCGCATAAAAAAATTTTGTCGAATCGGACAAGAATTGCAGAGGCTCAACAGGTCAAATTGGGAGATCGGTTTATATGGGATCTGTATCAGGTTCTTGACCGATTTGTACCGTACTTGACAAAGATGTTTAAATTCACAACAGAACACAATGTGCAAAATTTCAACCAATTCGGACAGAAGTTTGCGGCTGCCAGGCCCTCAAGAAGTCAAATAGGAAGACCGGTTTATATGGGAGCTATATCCAAATCTGAACCCATATGGTCCATTTGTAATCCCAATTTGCAATGCAATTTTAAGCGGCCAGATTTACGCATTCGACCGCTATCATGATTTCGACGGACGGACGGACATGGCTATATTGACTCTGAAAGTCGAGACGATCAAGAACATATATACTTATCGGTATCGAGGGGAAGGTCTCAGTGAGAGGTAGGATCGATCCTACTCTTCTTCAATACATCCTAAGTGCCTATGATGCTTGATACGACAAAATGAGTTTTGGTGAGTATGTAAGCAATGGATATCATATGTCCATAGCGATTGGTCGTATGAACCGGAAGGAGCTAGTTCAAATATAGAAGCTTGGCGAGTACCGCTACCTCCACATGGAAATATGTGGCTACAACTACAACACAGTTGTGTGTGGGTCACTGCACTTCTGTGCGACGCAATCTCTACCCCTATATTATGTCTCTCATTTCTTCATCTGATCTAACGACTTGCACCTAAACGTTCTCTTACTGGAACTCCACAATAAACCAAAACTGGCTTCCAAGTGAACTCACTTTTATGGTTATCCAAACTTTATGACTCACTGTGGACTTGGTGCTATGCAGAGTACATATATTGGCTTAGGTTAGTTTCAAGTGGCAGTCTGCCATCAGACTCACTCACAGGAACAGAAGATAGATGATGCCTTCTAGTTCCTACCGTTGAACCATCCAGATCGCTTTGAAAAGCCCAATAACGTTGCTGCCAACCTTCAGTCTGTCAGCATGTTTTCCGATTAGACAGTGACCTGTCATGACGGACACAATGACTCAGACGTCTGTTCTAGATAATGACAACAAAGCAGTAGACCTCTTCAAGTCTAGATGAGACCACAATGTTTTGGAATGCTCGCAACCCCCTCTTTGTGAACATCTATCATTCGTTTTCCTTCGAGCCTGGTCGCTGGTAAAAACTTAGCTTACATATCGCTAAAGGCATACCCACAGATTCCAGTGTCCCTGGAGTGTGTAAGGTAGTTCCTAGTCTCGCAAGCCATCCGCTTTACAATTCCCTGAGAGATCTCCGTGGCCCGGCACCCAGAACAGGTGAATTTTCAATTGTGCAGTTCTATGCATCACATGAGGTCGTGCTCAGTGTGGCTGTGATGCACAAACAAGACACCCTTTGGATCCGGTTGAATATTGAACGGTAGGTGGACTTTTGAAGCGCCGTCCACCAGACCACAACACCATATAGCATTATAGGTCTGACAACTGCAGTATATACCCAGTGCATGATAAGCGGTCTAAGCCCCCAACTTTTGCCAATGGCTCTCTTGCAAGTGTACAGGGCAAGAGTTGCCTTTCTTGACCATTTCAATGTTGGATTTGAAGTCCAGCAAAACACCCAGGTATTTTGCGCTTTCTATAAATGGAACATTCTCTCCTCGCAAGGAGACAGGTGCCACTGTAGGCAACTTGTATCTCCTGCTGAAAAGAACTACTTATGTCTTAAACGGATTTATACCCAGACCACTTTCGGTAGCCCACTTTGCCGTTGCACGTAGAGCTTCCTGAAGTATATCTCTTAGAGAGCTGGAAAACTTTCCCCTAACCGCAATTGCCACATCATCAGCATACGCGATCACTTTTATGCCTTTTTCTTCTTCTTCCAGAGCCAATAATATATTGTTAATGGCTATATTCCAAAGTAGAGGAGACAGTACACCTCCTTAGGGAGTTCCTATGCTGACCCATCTTTTTAGATCCATAGATTCCAAGCCTGCCCAATTGCATATTTTAGTAAGTAAGTTATTAATAAACTTCTTACGGTAGAGTTGATGCCTGGAAACTCCAACTCCTCCATGATTGACGTCGGTTTAACATCATTAAAAGCACCTTCAATGTCAAGAAATGCTACCATTGTATATTCCTTGACAGCGAGAGAACCCTCTATGTAGCCAACTAGGTCGTCAAGGGCTGTTTCATTGGAATTGCCTTCACTATATGCAGGCCGCTGCAACGACAGGTGATCTTTGCGCTAAGATATGTTTCTATCAACCTCTCAAGAGTCTTCAGCATAAAGGATGACAGATCAATAAGACGAAAATCTTTTGCCTTCGTGTGGTAGGGTTTTCCTGCTTTCGGAAAGAAAATGGGCTGCGTGTCCCTCCATCCCACAGGTATATATGGCATTCTAATAAAAGCAGAGTGTATCTACCTAAGCCAGGGAACCAGTCTATCAGACACAGCTTGTAATTCAACCGGTGATACATCATCAGGGCCTGGCGACTTAAAGGAGTCGCCCAAAGGATTTTCGGCTCAGACACAATTTCAATACAATTTCAATACAGACACAATTTCAATACAAATATTACGTATGTTATTGGGTTGCCCAAAAAGTAATTGCGGATTTTTCATATAGTCGGCATTGACAAATTTTTTCACAGCTTTTGACCCTATAATTGCATTCTTTCTTCTGTCAGTTATCAGCTGTTACTTTTAGCTTGCTTTAGAAAAAAGTGTAAAAAAAGTTTATTTGATTAAAGTTCATTCAAAGTTTTATTAAAAATGCATTTACTTTCTTTTAAAAAATCCGGGCAACCAATAGATATTTAGGCCACACACATATCTGATCCTTTTGGGTCAAGTGCATAGAAAGATATTTTAAAATCTAGATAATGTCGCCGTACATATCGATTTGAGTCGAGAGGTATATGAATTTGCCTACATTTCTTCTCTGCTTTGCAAAAACAAAATTCATCAGCAATAGCAATGTAGAGTACAGATAAACCATAATCCTGTGGCCAAGGACATAAAAAGGGTTGTCTCAAAGGGCTTTGATGTTTAAACTAGCTTATCATAATTAATTTAATTATTTAAGTTTTTGTTTTATACTTTTGTTTATATTACTCATTACATGACAGTTAATTAAAAGAGACAACAGCGGTTTTTAATTATAATAAGCGATGTATTCAATTTTCGAAATAATGGACTCATTAGGCAAATCAAAGGGCAACAGCAAAAAACAAAATCGATTAATTAGAGAATCGTTTGAGCAATTGTCTATTGAAACTAATTGAAACTTTAGTATGTCATATTTTTAATTGACAAGTGAGGGAAAAATCTATCAGCCTATGGAAAAATATAATAAAATTGTAAACAAGAGATAATTGATTAACTATGAACTACAAAATACACATATTCGATAGACATAGAACTATTTATCAGCCAAATCGGATAGGAATTGCGCCCTCTAGAAGCTCAGAAGTCAAGTCCCCAGACCTGTTTATATGACAGCTATATCAGGTTATTAACCAATTTGAACCATACTTGGCGCAGTTGTTGGATATCATAACAAAACACGTCGTGCAAAATTCCATTCCAATCGGATAAGAATTGCGCCCCCTAGAGGCCCAAGAAGTCAAGACCCAAGATCGGTTTATATGACAGCTATATCAGGTTATTAACCAATTTGAACCATACTTGGCGCAGTTTTTGGATATCATAAAAAAACACGTCGTGCAAAATCCATTCCAATCGGAAAGAATTGTGCCCTCTAGAGGCTCAAGAAGTCAAGACCCAAGATCGGTTTATATCACAGCTATATCAGGTTACAGATCGATTTGAACCATACTAGGCACAGTTGTTGGATATCATAACAAAATTCTTCGCGCAAAAATTCATTCCAATCGGATAAGAATTGCGCCCTCTAGAGGCTCAAGAAGTCAAGACCCAAGATCGGTTTATATGGCAGCTATATCAGGTTATGAAACAATTTTAACCGTTTGTAACAATCGAGTAGTTACAAACAGAATGACGAAATTAGTATTTCCCGCCTCCTATGGTGGAGGGTATAAAAATAATAAAATGGTAGGAAACAATCTCCAATACGCCAAAAAGTGTCAACTCGGTGTTTGGCAATCAGTAAGTCTGAAAATTAGAACATAGATGTTAACATTAGGGATCTTCTCGCATACCCATTCGGAAACATTTCTTAATGTTTATGTATCTGAGATAACTTTTCAAACTTCTCAGAGAAAAATTTGTAAAATCACCAAGATCAGAGAAAAACAACCTATCCGTGAAGGAGAGACATCTATTGTATCTGCATACTTGTATATGGAGTTCTTCCTCCTCATCACAGCTTATTATGAGGGTATCCTATGTGCACCACTAGAGGCTATGGCACAGTACCCGGTTATGACTCCTACCATACTTCCGAAAGCCAGAAACTTCTCCGTCTTCCCCCTTTCAATGGTAGGCCAGAGTGTTTTAGCAATCTGGCATCCATGTATAGAGGGGCTTCTCTCTTGAGTACTCTTTGAGGTTGGGTCCCCCATTTCGGGGATATTGATTACCGCTATCGAAATGGCATAAGTCTCTGCCTGACATCAAGTGCATCCGAGTTGAACCCAAATCAAAATCCTCTCAGAGATATCAGAAAGCTGAAGATCTCATCGTCCTCAAACAAGCGGCCGCTGGCCAATCCTTTC
Source organism: Stomoxys calcitrans (assembly GCF_963082655.1). Taxonomy (NCBI): domain Eukaryota; kingdom Metazoa; phylum Arthropoda; class Insecta; order Diptera; family Muscidae; genus Stomoxys; species Stomoxys calcitrans. The sequence continues at coordinate 70,235,738 of NC_081553.1, read as the reverse complement.
TGTCTAGGATTGAAATCGGTGCTGGATAGATTGAGACCTTACTCACTCTTCCCTGTGCATGCTTAGTAAGCTACAGTTTTAAAGATGGGACGGGTTCATCTGATGCAAATTTGCCAATGAACATTCCATTATAAACAGGGTCAAACTTCTTACATAGCAAGTTTAAACTTAATGATAAAGGACCTCCCATTTATAGCCGAACTCAAATGAAGGGCCGCAGTCAGAGATGATCTGTCGTAAACTCCGACGATCACGTATATTTCTGAAAATAATTAGGAAATCGTACAATTAGTTTAATTTTTTGTGAAAATATGAATACAGCAACACCGATTAAAAGGTTAGAACGTGCTTCTATTACAGAAACCGTCTTCCAACCCTGGGGAGAAATTCAAAAGGATTTTTATACCCACCACCATAGGATACCACGAAATATTCGTCTAAAACCCCATCGACAACCTGAGTCAATCTAGCCATGTCCGTCCGTCCGTCTATCGAAATCACGATAGGGATCGAACGCCTACAGCAAGCCGCTTGGAATTGCACAGATACTTAAAATTGATGTAGGTAGTTGGGGATTGCAAATGGGCCATATCGGTTCAGATTTGGGTATAGCTCCCATATAAACCTCCCGATCACCTGATTTGACGTCCTGAGCCCATGGAAGCCATAATTTTTGTCCGATTTGGCTGAAATTCTGCGCATGGTGTTTTGTTACGACTTCGAACAACTGTGCTTAATACAGCATAAATCGGTCTAGAATCTGATATAGCTCCCATATAAATCTCCCGATTGCCCGATTTGACTTCTTGAGGAAGCCTCATTTTTCATCCAATTTGGCTGAAGTTTTGCATGTAGTGTTCCGTTATGACTTCCACCAACTGCGTCAAGTACCGTCCAAATCGTTCTACAACCTGATATAGCTCCCATATACACCGATTTCCTGATGCGACTTCATGAGCCCTTGCAAGCCACAATTTTTGTCCAATGTGACAGAAATTTGGCGAGTAATGTTTTGTTATGACTTCCAACAACTGTGCCAAGTACGGTATAAATCGGTCTATAACCTGATATAGCTCTCAAACCGATCTCCCTATTTGACTTCTTGAGCCTCTGGAAGCCTCTGGCCACTCCACGGAAAATGTCGCGATATCCGTTCTTGGGTACCAGAAGCCTCCCCCAAGAAAACCATGGTACCCAAGAAACCCAAGAGCGTCGAGATGCTGCTAAAGATAAAAGTGCGGCATTCAGATCAACCCTGAAATCAATAGCAAAGCTCCAGATGAAGAAGAAGTATCGGGAGAAAAGGAGAGAGGAGAAACGTCTATTCCGCAGAAAGAAAATGAAGATGGAAAGACGTGAGTGTGAGCGAATTGAGAAATACAGGAGACAGAATGAAGTCCGGATATTCTACCGAAGAATTAAACATCAAACTGATGGTTTTGGTGCAGACAAATCCTTCTGCAGAGACAAAGAAGGGCATCTGTAACTGACACAGATAACATTCTGAGGATATGAGAAGAACATTTTACCCAACTGCTAGTGTCCGACAATGGCGGTGAAGAGGATACCGCAGAACCAATCCCTGATGACAGTATAGAATGTTCACTTGATAGTCAGAATGAGGTCCAAGTAGCAGAATGAGGTCCAAGTGAAGAACAACAAGGCAGCAGTAGCCAATGGGTTGCCCCCTGAACTATTTATGACCGGAGGCGACACGCTGATAAGGCGTATGCATCAGCTTATCTGCGCAATCTGGCTAGAAGAACGCATACCCGATGATTGAAACCTCAGCATACTATGTGCCGTACACAAGAAAGGAGACAAGACGGAATGTGCCAACCACAGAGGAACAAGTCTCCTCCCCATCGCCTACAAGATACTCTCGAGCGTACTGTGTGAATGATTAAAACCTAAAGACATTGAGATAATTGGGTCCCATCAATGCGGCTTTAGACCTGGATAATCCACCATAGAGCAGATATTCACACTGCGCCAAATCCTGAAAATACCCGAGAAGGACAAATCAATACCTTCCATCTCTTTGTTGACTAGAAAGCCGCTTTTGATACCCCTTTATTTTCGAAGGTATTTCAAGCCATGGCTGAGTTTGGTATCCCTGCAAAATTAATAAGACCCTTCAGGATGACACTTGCTGATACACGTTCCTCAGTAAGAATAGGAGAGAATCTCTCCGAACCATTCAATACCAAACGAGGTTTCACACAAGGAGACAAGTTATCCTGTGATCTCTTTAATATCCTGCTGGAGAAAGATTATACGAGATGTAGATGTGAATAGATATGACACATAAGAGAACACCTGCTACTCGCCTATGCCGACGACATCGACATCATAGGTCGGTCACCGGAAGTAGTAACTGCAGCCGCAGCCTTTCAAAAATCGAAAGAGAACCAGTTCAAAATGATCTGGCAGCAAAATGGAGATAAGACGAAATGGATGGTTTCAACTCCCAAAACGCCCTCTAACACCGATCAGATAAAGAAAATTGAGAAAGTTGGGAACCACAACTTTGAGATAGTCATCAACTTTATCTACCTTCGGCACCACCGTATCTGAAACGAATGACACCAGTTTTGAGATTAAGCGAAGAATAATACTGGCAAACAGATGCTACTTTGGAATAAGTAGGCAGATTAGAAACAAGGCCACCTCTCGACAGACGAAGATTACACTACACAAGACGCTGATACCACCCGTGCTGTTATATGGTTCTGAAGCATGGGTACTTGTGAAAGCAGATGAGGCAGTGCTTGGAGTATTTGAGAGAAGGATTCTTCGCAAAATATATGGACCAGTTTCCGTTAATGGAGAATATAGGCAACGTATGAACCACGCTCATACAGTTGAGCCCTATGACTATAGCACAGCTACACGCATAAAAATACATCGGCTGCGTTGGCTAGGTCATGTTGTTAGAATGGATGAAAAAGCTTCAGCAAATAAGTCTTTTGAAGGCAAACACGAAGATACAAGCAAACCGAGACGACCAAAAGGCCGGCCCGGCACGGTATAATTATGAGCACCACACAGGCTAGACCTTTGAGCTCTGATCTGTGTGATGTTCATTATTTGAACAAGGAGTATTACTGTGAGCTACCGGGCGCGTCCACAGGTTGCGGATAGTGGAATGCTCCATACGAAGTAGCTGCAATTGCAGTCGTGGACAATCAGCGGTATCGAGCAGAGAGTCTGAGTGAGAGGCCGAGGTGGCACCAGCTCTTGCATTAATACTAAGTGCCTATGATGCTCGATATGATAAGGCGAGTTATTGGCGCCCTTAAATAACCAGTGGTCAACATGTTTCCGCTGGGACAGGTCCTTTGGATCGGATCCTCGTGTAGCTCACCTATAGGAGCTACACGAGGATCGCCACCTTCACATGAAGACATGTGGCTACATAAACAACCAAAAGCCCGATGGAAAGATCAAGTGGTGGGAGACACCTCGAAACATGGGGGGGAGGGAGAGAGAGATTATAAAATGAGTGCTGAAGATCGAGGCGCTAGTGGAATAAATGTTCTGTCATAGCCGATTTCGAGCAAACTTCTTGGATATTGTGGTAGTCGTCGAGGAAAGTGTTGTAAAAATTTTTGGGAAGATATGTTTTAGCTTTTTTGTTTCCTGTCATAAGAACAAATAACACAATTCTTATACAATTTGGCTGAACTTTAACAAGGTGATTTCTGCTATGTGATGGAACAGATATACTTTATGTAATTCAAGGCGATCATGATATATATCTCCTTGAATGGGAACTCTATACACCCTAATCGATTTACTCAACTCTCTTCACTTATAAATTACTTACTGCCTTTGGTGTCACCATTAAAATGCGGTGATAAAAAATTCATCCAATTTTCAACAAATGTTCCTTTCTCAAAATTTCCATTGTGAAAAGTGTCATGACTTCAAATTTATTATTACCCAAGTTATAATTTAATTTTATTGCGTCTTCACCGTTAACCTTGGGCCACCACTTTTTTTTGTCCCTCAAGCAAAAGCTATCCCTTTTGCTCATTCAAGCAAAATTAATGCCCACAATTTTTGGTGTCGTATTGAAAATCTAAGTGACTTTAATACTTTTTCAATTGAATGTTTGGTGTGAGTATTTGTGATAATAAATCAGACAAGTTGTCGATAATTTCGTGTGTAACGTGTTATGTCTGTCTGTGTGAAACTGTTGCAGACATTTATATTCATTAATGGATGTGACGCAGGAAATCAGAGTGTCGTTGTTGTTTATGGCAGGCACCCTCCCTCCTTTGCATGACCCCAACTCAGCAAAGTCCAATGATAAATCTTCCTTATTAAAATCAATACACAGATCCCTAGGCAACACGTTGAGAGGGTGGTGAGGGGTTGATGTAAATACGTATGTTCTATATGGTCTCCATGTAGCTATCATAGAATGTACAAACATATTTAGTAATGACATTAGCATAAGTCTCAAACAGAGCGCCCTCTTCGAAAGCGAAATGTTGTTCATTACACATTCTACTATAGTCTAATAAATCACTCACAAGTAAGGACGGGCGAAGCCGACCTAAATCACCTTGGATGAAGCAGGCTAAATCCTCGAAATAGAATTTTGACCAAAATCCGTACATATCATAGGAGTCATAGACGAAATCGTTGTGCAAAATTTTGAAAAGATCGGTTGATCAATGCGTTACCAAAGACCCTAAATGTGAAAATCCGGATATACTTATACATGTGAGCTATATCTGAACCTGAACTGATTTTGATGAATTCACCAGTGATCAAAAAAGTCATAAGAGAAACCCTTGGGCCTAATTTTGTGAAGCTAAGAATTGACCAACGTATAGCAGTATTATTAAAAATCGAACGAAAATATACATGGGAGTTATGTCTACATCAAACCCGATATCTTTGAAATTTAACAAAAATGCCGGTAGTCATAAGTGAAGGTTAGGTAAAGTCGAGTGGGTTGCCCACCAAATGTGAGTTCACTCGGAAGCCGGTTTGGCCCATTGTGATACCCTAGAAAGAAAGACAAGAGAAAGAAGATGTGAGACCTCCGACCATATCCAAAGGTTTTACTCGAATAAAAACAATCAAAAAGGCGTTAAGTTCGGCCGGGCCGAACTTTGGATACCCACCACCTCGGGTGAATATGTAAATCACCTTTCGTCAAAATCCGGTGAAAAATTCATACCTTACGCCCTATAGCAGCTATATCGAAATATGTTCCGATTTGGACCAAATACTAATAAGTATTTGGTTCAATTGTGTATAACAAAATATTGGTCTATTTAGTAGCTATATCTAAAAATAAACCGATCTGAACCATAAACGACACGGATATGGAAAACCTTACATAAGTCACTGCGTCAAATTTCAGTGAAATCGGATTATAAATGCGCCTACCTAAAATCGAGATATCGATCTATATTGCACCTATATCCAAATATGGACCGATTTGGGCCAAGTTTCAGAAAAATGTCAAAGAGCCTAACACAACTCACTGTCCCAAATTTAGGCGACATCGGCCAATAAATGCGCCTTTAATGGCCCCAAAATCTTAAATCGAGTGATCGGTCTTTATGACAGCTATATCCAAATCTGGACCGATCTGAGCCCAATTGAAGAAAAATGTCGAAGAGCCCAACACAACTCACTGTCTCAAATTTCGGCGACATCGGACAATAAATGCGCATTTTATGGCCCAAAAACCTTAAATCGAGAGATCTGTCTATATGGCAGCTATATCCAAATCTGAACCGATCTGGGCCAAATTAAAGAAGAATGTCGAAGAGACCAACACAACTCACTATCCCAAATTTCGGCAACATCGGCAAATAAATGGACCTTTAATGGCCCCAGAATCTTAAATCGAGAGATCGGTCTATTTGGCCAATCTGGACCGATCTGTGCCATATTGCAGAAGTATGTCGAGGGACTTAACTTATCTCACTGTCCCAAATTTCAGCGACATCGGACAATAAATGCGCCTTTTATGGCCCCAAAACATTAAATCGAGAGATCGGTCTATATGGCAGCTATATCCAAATCTGAACCGATCTGGGGCAAATTGAAGGAGGATATCGAAGGCCCTTACACAACTCACTGTCCCATATTTTAGAAAAATCGGACAATAAATGCGCCTTTTATGGGCCCAAAACCTAAAATCGAGAGATCGGTCTATGTGGCAGCTATATCCAAATCTGGACCGATCTGGGCCAAATTGACGAAGGATGTTGAAGGGCCTAACACAACTCACTGTCCCAAATTTTAGTAAAATCAGGTAATAAATGTGGCTTTTATGGGCCTAAGACCCTTTATCGGAGGATCGGTCTATATGGCAGCTGTATCCAAATCTGAACCGATCTGGCCCAAATTGAAGAAGGATGTCGAAGGGCTTTACACAACTCACTGTCCCAAATTTAGGCAAAGTCGGACAATAAATGCGCCTTTTATGGGCCCAAAACCTAAAATCGAGAGATCGGTCTATATGGTAGCTGTATCCAAATCTGTACCGATCTGGGCCAAATTGACGCAAGACATCTAAGGGCCTTACCCAACTCACTGTCCCAAATTTCAGCAAAATCGGATAATAAATGCACCTTTTATGGGCCTAAGACCCTAAATCGGCAGATCGGTCTATATGGCAGCTATATCTAAATCTGGACCGATATGGGCCAAATTGATGAAGGATATCGAAGGGCCCTGCACAACTCACTGACCCAAATTTCAGCAAAATCAGATAATATATATGGCTTTTATGGGCTTTAGACCCAAAATCGGTTGACCGGTCTATATGGGGGCTATATCAAGATATAGTCCGATATAGCCCATCTTCGAACTTAACCTGCTTATGAGCAAAAAAAAGAATCTGTGCAAAATTTCTGCTTAATATCTCTATTTTTTAAAGACTGTAGCGTGATTTTAACAGACAGACGGACGAACATGGCTAGATCGTGGTAGATGTTTTCGCTGATCAAGAATACTTTGTAGGGTCGGAAATGGATATTTCGATGTATTGCAAACGGAATGACAAAATGAATATACCCCGATCCTTCGGTGGTGGGTAAAAAACATAAGAGCTGGGTGAAATGCCCATCCCTACACAAGCACGGTTGTGCCTTCGTTTATGGCACCCCCCGTCGAAACCATCCTGTTTTGTCTACAAATCTCAGGAGACCTACCGTTCGCAAGTTCACTTAGAGAAGAGGCGGCTGCCCTTGCTGGGGTGAGACCCGGACATGAACACAGCAGGTGCTTGATAGTCTACTCCTCATCCTCATCGAGGTAACTTCTACAGAAGTCATTGTGCGGTTTTCTAATGCGCGCCGCCATGCTGCCTATGGCACAGTGCCCGCCTATGACCCCTGTAAAGGTACTCATCAAACTCTTATCGAACGCCAGCAACTCCCTCGTCCTCCTCCGGTCGATGACAGGCCAGCGGGCCCTAGCAGTCCGACAACCATCCACCGAGTTCCACCGACGCCGCCCTTGCATACCCTCAGTAGCTAGACAAATGGCAGACCATTGGCTGGTCCGCCCGGTGCAGATGAACTCCTCCTGGCGCACTCGTCCGCACTCTCATTTCCTGGAATCCCTCATGTCCAGGAACCCATGTCAGCGTCACAATGTGGACCAGGAGCCTATCCAGGGACCCCAAACTATCCACCACGCATCTCGACCTCACCATCATCGACCCCAAGGCCTTGAGCGCCGCCATATTGTCCATACCTGAGTTTTGAGGGCGATAAATCCCTTACCAGAGTTTTTCTTGCGGCTAGCCCAAGGCCTTGAGAGCCGCCATACTGTCTACATAAATCATGAGTTTTAAGGACGTAAATCCCTTACCAGAATTTCTCTTGCGGCTACAGTAATGGCACAGACCTCTGCCTGAAAGATCGTGCACTCGTTTTACAGTCTCAAAGACATACCGATATAGAGTGCGTCAAAGCAGAGTAACGTTCGGTATCAATCCTTGATGTTGTTGTTCACCGGGCCTGCCTGTCTAATCTAATCCAGTCCCTGGCTCCATCTTAGAGCCATCGGTGTAGATCGAGGTCTCATTCTCCTCAAGGACAACATTCGCTCTCCATTCACCCCTACCAGGAAAACGAATCACGAATGTCCTCACCCCAGTCGTCACTGGTGCCAGGTAGTTGGAGATCCTCCTCTGTCTACCCTCCCCATCCATAACACCTAGAATTGAACTGTGGCCGCAACCATTCTCCTTCAGCATGCCAATCTCCCTCAGCCTAAGCGTGAACTTGGCGGCGCAGTTTCGAATATAGGCTTCAATAGGGCTGCATATCCAGCCTGCGCTTCCAAGCCTGCCTGCGGTGTGGAACTCGGTGTCTCTGTGACCCCGACGCAGGCCAGTCACTGAACCTTCTCGAACTCTCTCACAAATGTCCTCTTTTCTTCAGACTTCCACCAAACCATTGATCCATAGGTCAGTACTGGTCTCACGATGGTCGTATACATCCAATCAATAATCTTGGAGGTTACCCCACATTTCCTACCGAACATCCTATTGTAGGAGTAAAAAGAGCACAATGTCTTACGGCTTCTTTCCTCGGTGTTGCTCTTTCAGGAAAGTTTCGAATCGTGGATTATGGCAAGGTACTTCATCTCCTTCGATAGACGCAGGATGGTCCCGTCCAAAGTCGGGGTCTGAACTCCGGTTTCGTATATCTACGCTTGAAGAGCACCAGTTCCGTCTTCCCTAGGTTTGGTCCTCAACTCATTTCTGGTAGCCCATCGCAACAACCGCCTCAGTGACCCTTCCATAACCTCGCTGATCGTCGATAGAAACCTGCCTCGGACCAGCAGCACAATGTCGTCCGTATAAGCAATTATCGTCGTGCCATCCCCACAGAGATCGATCATTAATCACGAGGTCCCACTGAATTGGCGAGCACACCTCCTTGGGACGTTCCTCTTGTCACCCGCCTTCTGCTATACCATCTCCCAGGTTCGCATTAATAATACTGTCATAAAGCATATCATTGGTCCACTGAGAGATTATGAAGTGAATCCCAGTGCGGTCCAGATGGGCCAATATGGATTCCATCTCCACGTTATTGAAGGCCCCCTCAATATCCCCCTCTCCTTTTATCGGAGAGCAGTCTCCATATCTCACAACGCTTCGTGAAGGGCCGTCTCCATCGACCAGCCTTTGAGTTATATGTGTTGTGACCCACAGAAGTTTTCCGGCGTCAGTCCCCCACTCACCTTCAGGTCAATCAGTCTTTCCAGTGTTTTCAGCAAAAACGATGACAGACTAATAGGCCTATAATCCTTGGTCGTGTTGTGGTTTATTCTTCCCGCCTTGGGGATAAAAACCACCTTGATCTTGGTATGTAAGACCATGCCAGGCTCGTCCGAAAAATCCGCTCAAGCCAGGGCAGGGTGACTTCAAGGGACTCCTGCATCAGTGGTGGGATAATTCCTTCAGGTCTGGCCGACTTGAAAGGCCGGAAAGTGCGGACTGCCCACATTATCTTCTCCTCGTCAACGAAGTCCCTGATGAGGTCATCCGTTAATGCGACACATGTATATCTTGATCGCCGACCTCTTCCTTGCCACCTGGTAAATGCGCCTCAATCAAAATTTCCACCGTCTCCTGGCCACTCTCGGTGTAAGTCCCGCCCTCCCTCCTCAGGGAGCTAGGCGTGATGGGATCCTTCCTAGTGCTTTCCAATTCTCCAAAGAAATTCACCCAGGAACTACTCTTCGCCTTCCTCGTCTCCTTTTGAACTAGCCCCTCCATTTGCATGTGGAGGTGGCGGTCTTCGTCAAACTCTTGTAGGCGAGCAAGCTCGTTGCGGTCTATGCTACCGATCGCCGCGGAAAAAGATGGCCATTGACTCACCATAAACTCGCCTTGTCGTATCGAGCATCATAGGCACTCAGTATTAAAGCAAGAGCCGCAGTTTGTCTGCGACTCCAGTTGCTGCTACTCCGTATGGAGCATTCCACCATCCGCAAACTTTGGACGCACCCAGTAGCTCGCAGCTAGGCTTCTAGTGTTAACGAAGAATACCACACAGATTTGAGCTCAAAGTTCGAATCTGTGTGATGCTCATTGTTATTCTGTGTCTTGCGATATACGTCCCAGCCCTCTGTAATGTTCTCTCCCTTGGCTTAATTAAAAAGCCTTCTGTCTCTTTCCTGAGCACCTTCAGCTCCGGTGACCACCATGACTGGCTGGTTTCGCGGCGGTACTCGTTCGGGATATGCCTTGTTCAGGCATCCTGTGACAGGATCTACTGCGCCCTCCAGTTCCCTTGCTTCTGCATTTGTTCCCTCAACTTTTCCCAATGGATCCTTTTCGGGTTTCTGTATGGTTTTCTCCTTCCCATATCGTACTCGACCTGCAAACATATTCCATACTGATCCGAAAAGGAGCACTGGTTGGAAACGTTCCAGTCCAAAACCTTCACCGAATCACTATTCGCCAAGCTTTATATCTATAACCTATGCCCTGATCCGGTAGTATTTAGAAAGTAGGGCCTTTGCCCCTATTATGCATATAACCAGGTCCGTGGACAAAATGTAATCAAAAAGTGACGCGCCCTTTCTCTTGGTATACGTGCTTCCCCAGTGACTGTGGTGTGCATTAGAGTCACCCCCTAGCACCCCTTCTCTCAGCACCAACCGACTAGGGCCCAGACTGTATCAGGGGGGTTGTCCACATCGAAAGGTAGGCACATGGAGGCCAGGACCAGTAATGGTTTGCGGGATCTCTCCAAAGCCACTACTGTTATTCTTCAGTCTTACCTTTCGCTGGGTGGGAACTCTATCTTCATGCCAGGCCAAAGAGGGTCCACGCCACTGATGCAGGTCGCATCCGATGACCTTGACGGCCTTCTGCTACTTGGCACCATCGAAATCCGCGAAGGAGTCATCCTCGCCCTTCCCAATGATTTTCGATCCAGCTTGGAGAATCTTCTCTTCGATTAACAACCATCTTTCAGTGGATAGCCTGCCTTCAGGATTGCTCCGGTCCAGGATAGCCACCTGCAGTTCAGGCGCTGATGACAAAGTGATCAATTTCTTGGCCCTTTTGTCGTCAGGCACTTTGTTGGAGACACAATACATGAACCAACTTAGGAGCGTGTCATTGAAAACTATTAAGGGTTTTGTAAGTAGCACGGAATTCCTAACTTCAATTTTCTTTTTCGAGATTACTTTATTTAGTATTAAGAGCGCACAACAAGCCGATTACTGACTTAGGTGTATGTCCATAGTGGCATGGGGAGGATTTATATCCGCACCCTCTTTTCACCTTAACCTAACCTAAGGAGGCCAGGACCAGTAATGGTTTGGGGGGTCTCTCCAAGGCCATTACAGTTAGGTCTTCATCGCTGAAACGGGAAACCAGAGTAAGGTTCAAATCTCTACTGGCTGCGATACAGCTTCTAATCTTACCTTCCGCTGGAGGGGGGACCTTATTCTTCATGCCAGACCAAAGAGGGTCAAGTCCACCGAAGCAGGTCTCATCCGATGACCTTGACGCTTGACCCTTGTGCCACTTCGCACCATCGAAAATCGCGAGAGAGTCATTCTCGCCTCTCCGAATGGCTTCCGATAGAGCTCGGAGAATCTTCTTTTCGACTAACAACTTTCAGTGGATAGCCGGCCTTCAGGATTGCTCCGGTCCATGATAGCCATCTTCTTCAGGTCAACTTCTTGGCCCTTTTGCCATCAGGCGCCTGCGCATTGCCAGACCGCTGCCATTTATTCTCTAGATTGGACCTGTCATTAGAGTGAGGTACCCTTGCCGGGAGGACCCTCTCCCGATCACCCTTCCTGGCTCTAGCGACAGTATCAAAGAAAGGCCTCGGCTTAACAGTTATGACCTTTTCTGGGCCTGTTGTTATGAGCGAGGTGCTTACACTGGTGGTCTCGCTCTTGTCTGTAGCGTATGTGACATTTTCAGATGTAGCGTTTGAGTCGGTGTCTATTTCCATAGGCTTCATCTCTAGGACATAGGAAAATTCAGACCTTTATAAAGTAAATTAACATGGACAGACAGACAGATGCACATAGCAAAATCGAATCAAAAAGTTATTCTGAATCCATCGTTATACCTTTTCCTTCATCGATGGATAAAAATTCCTTAATATCAATTGAAATAAGTAGCGGCGTGCTATATTCGGCCGGGCCGAATCTTTTATACCCTCCAGAATGGATCGCATTTGTCAAGTTCTTTGCCCGGTATCTCTTTGAAGGCAAACAAAAGATAATGGATTAAAATTGCTATGCTATTAAAGCTATGTCGGGTATAAACCTACTTGTATTGGATGTTAAAGACAATAGTAGATGCCATTGGACAAGACTTCAACCAAATCGGATAAAAAGTGCGCCCTAGAGGGACTTAAGAAATAAAATGGGGATATGGGTTTGCATGGGAGCTATATCAGGTTACGGATTGATTCAAATCGGATAAGATTCACTTCCTCTACAGGCTCAAGAAGTAAAATCGGGAAATCGGTCTATATCGTAGCTATATCAGGTTTAAAACCAATTCGAAACATACATGGTACATATATTTAAGGTCATAGAAGACGTCATAGTCTACAGGCTCAAGAAGTCAAACTGGGAGGTCAGTTTGTATGCGAGGCTTTATCACGTTTTGGACCGATTTGAACAATACTTGTAGCAAAATAGGATGGGAATTGTGCCCTCTAGACGCTCAAGAAGTAAAATCTTGAGATCGTCTTATATGGAAGCTATATCTTAACATGGACTATTTTTGCCCATTTACAATCTCAACCTACCTACTCTAATAGGAAGTATTTCAAGCGCCTAGCTCTACTCCTTCAAAGGTAAGCGTCCTTTCACTAAACAGACGGACAGACAGGCCAACCTTGCTAGATCGACTTAAAATGTCAAGACGATCAATAGTAGGGTTGCCCAAAAAGTAATTGCGGATTTTTCATATAGTCGGCGTTGACAAATTTTTTCACAGCTTGTGACTCTTTAATTGCATTCTTTCTTCTATCAGTTATCAGCTGTTACTTTTAGCTTGCTTTAGAAAAAAAGTGTAAAAAAGTATATTTGATTAAAGTTCATTCTAGGTTTTATTAAAAATGCATTTACTTTCTTTTAAAAAATCCGCAATTACTTTTTGGGCAACGCAATATATATACTTTAAGGGGTCTAAGAACAATATTTCGAGATGTTACAAACGAAATCGCAAAGTCAGTATACCCTCATCCTATAGTGGAGGGTATAAAAATCTTCCAAAAAAAATTTTCTTGTAGAAAATTCATTGGCGCAGACTTATCAGTATCGACTTACCACCTACACATAAAGCAAAAGCAGACAAACCGGAACATCTGCTGCGAGAAAATCTAAGTAAATAACATACATTTAATCAATTGATTTTGTTCATCATTCGTAGTCAGTCTATGGGGTCGTCGAAAGCATTGGCAGCCTAAGCACTGGATGTTGGCAGAGTGCATAAAACGGCATTTGTAACGAAATCAACTAAATTGGATTTCTTAAATTACTTTTACTTCTGTGTAACTATTTCGTCGACTTATCTTTACATCATGTCCAAAGCCATGCCACCATGCCTGCCTCCCTGCCACCTTTAGCTGGCACCATGACGCTACCAGCATTTAATTTTTATTTGTCTGACTCTATGCCCTCAATCGAATGCCTTTCTTTTCTTTTCTTTCGTTTCCATTCCTTTTTCATAAGAAAACATCCCATGGAGCTAAGGGTAGGTGTGTAAGTGCGAAGTAGGGTGGCTGTGGGAGGAGATCGAGAAGGAGGGGAAGAAGCTACAGCGTTAAACATTTATCTGCCAACTTTGGTCCTTAGAGTTAAACGATTTTAAATCCTCAAAAAAAAATATCCTGGACTTTTCATCTCCCCCACACCTCTCCTCAAGAGGGAGAGATGTTGAAGGGATATCGTTTAAATCGTTTCGAATTTTTGTTATAATTTTCAAATAAATGTTACGACCAAAGTTCCTCTGATAGCTCAACCGACATTAACTTCTGTCTGTTGTTGCTATGTAGCTGGCTGTTGTAGTTATTGTTGCTGCCACTGTTGCTATTGCTGGTATTGCTCATGGCTTTGATAAAGACTTGCTTTTCTCCTTTGCGTTTTCAAATTATTTCAAGCGTAAATCGACTTTCTTTTCCTGCACAGCATCTGTTCGTTCTGTACGACACCTTCTAAAAATTAATGTGAAGCTTTCGGATTCAAAGGATAAAAACGATATCCTGTGAATGTAAAACAGCATGAGAGGAAATATGGACATGGATGAAGTAACTGTAACCGGAACCTTTAATACATGCATGCATGGATTATTATTTAAGTTTAAAACTGAATTTAATTTTGGATTTTCTATATATGGTTAAAAAAAATGGGAATACAAAGGGAACCACATTAAATTGAAATTGGAAATTATCAATAAAACACGCCAGAACAAGAGATGAAAAAACAAGGAAGATCAGCCTATATGGCATCTATATCTAGTCTGATCTGGACCATATGCTGGTTGGATGACGGGGGACTTAATACAAGTCACTGTGTCAGATTCCAGCCAAATCGGGTAATAAATGCAGCTTTTATGGGGTTAAAACCCTTAAACGGCAGATCGGTCTATATGGCAGCTTTATCTGAACATAGAACAATCTGAACCATATTTGAGTCGGATATCGGGGGGGGCTTTAATCAACTCTTACTTTACTTTAATTTTAATTGGCTATGACTTTAATCAATTCACTATTTCAAATTTCATCGAAATCGGATAATAATGATGCCTTTAATAAGCTTAAGACCCTTAATCGGCAGTTCGCTCTATATGGCGGCTATAACTGAACATAGACCGATCTGAACCATATTTGAGTCGGATGTCAGAAGGCTTGAAAGAACTTGCAAATGCAAATTTTGGCCATGAACATTCCACTATGGAACAGAGGCAAACTACTCATATATCAATTAGTGCAGTCCGATTCAAGTTTAAGCTCAATGATAAGGGGCCTCCTTTTTATAGCCGAGTCCGAGCGGCATGCTGCAGTGCGTCACCTCTATGGAGTAAAAGTTTTACATGGCATACTACCTCACAAATGTTACCAGCATTAGGAGAAAATTTTTTCTGATGGTCTTGTCAGGATTCGAACCCAGGCATTCAGCGTCATAGGCGGACATGCTAACCTCTGCGCTACAGTGGCCTTAAAAAAACTTTCTGTTTCAAATTTTAGCGAATTCGGATAATAGTTGCGGCTTTTATTGGCTACAGACCCTCAATCGGCAGATCAATCCGTATGGCAGCTTGAATAGAGCCCGCTCCACAAAGTCTTTTTTCACTCTCTTATTTTATCTGAGCCCTAAACTGGCACGGTCAGGAAATAAGTCCTATTTGGAGGTGCTGTTATGGCCTTTCAAATATTTCACCCCAATGCGAATATCATATTGGTGCTCTACTCCAAACTACCTACAATGTAAGCCTTATATTGCTATGGTCTGTAAATATGTCCGGTATAGGGGTATTTTTGGGGGGTGAGATGGACCCCCCATACATCAGATTCGTGCTCTAGTCTCTAACCCCTTTCATTTGAGTCCCATATTTACATTATTGGTTTATATTTTGAATTGGCGGACTTTGGAGGTGGGGCGGCCCCCCTAGATGTCCCACCCTAAATAAGAATTTCAAATTTCTGTTTTTAGGTTATTATAGAGCTTTTATTTGAGTTATTATTATTGAGTTATAAACAAACTAAATTTCGCTTATATCGCCCCACCCATCTCCGAGACCTGCCGTTTTTGAAAATATGGTAAGGGGAGGGTCCGCCCATTAAAGTTTAGACGTTAGATTTACTTCATTCTCTTGGTTTTGATGGTGGAGTAGCCAAACTTTTGGAGTAGCCAAACTTTTTGTCCCAAAAGGGGATAGCACATACTTACACTACTCCCAAAAACCACATTTGAGCTAAATATTGCTATAGTCGGTATATATGTGTGGTTAAGGGGGATTTTATAAGGCAAGGCGTCCCTGAAACACATGACCCTAAAACCTTTCATTTGAGCCCCATATTTTCATTATTGGTTTATATTTCGATTTGGCGGGCTTTGGAGGTGGGGCGGCCCCCCTAGATGTCCCACCCAAAATAAGAATTTCAAATTTCTGTTTTTAGGTAATTATTGACCTATTATTTGAGTTATTATTATAGAGTTATAAACAAACTAAATTTCGCTTATATCGCCCCACCCATCTCCGAGATCTGGCGTTTTTGAAAATAGGATAAGGGGAGGGTCCGCCCATTAAAGTTTAGACTTTAGATTTACTTCATTCTCTTGGTTTTGGTGGTGGAGTAGCCAAACTTTTGGAGTAGCTAATCTTTTTGTCCCAAAAGTGGATATCAGATTCATACTCTACTCCCAAAGACCAGATTTGAGCCACATATTGCTATAGTCGGTATACATGTGTGGTTAAGAGGGATTATATAAAGCAAGGTGTCCCTGAAACACATGATCCTAAAACCTTTCATTTGAGCCTCATATTTTCATTATTGGTGTATATTTCGATTTGGCGGGCTTTGGAGGTGGGGCGGCCCTCCTAGATGTCCCACACAAAATAATAATTTCAAACTTCTGTTTTTAGGTTATTATAGAGCTATTATTTGAGTTATTATTCGGTTGCCCAAAAAGTAATTGCGGATTTTTCATATAGTCGGCGTTGACAAATTTTTTCACAGCTTGTGACTCTGTAATAGCATTCTTTCTTCTGTCAGTTATCAGCTGTTACTTTCAGCTTGCTGTAGAAAAAAAGAGTAAAAAAGTATACTTGATTAAAGTTCATTCTAAGTTTTATTAAAAATGCATTTTTTTAAAAAAAATCCGCAATTACTTTTTGGGCATCCCAATATTATTGAGTTATAAACAAACTTAATTTCGCTTATATCGCCCCACCCATCTCCGAGATCTGGCGTTTTAGAAAATGGGGTAAGGGGAGGTTCCGCCCATTAAAGATTGGATGTTGGATTTACTTCATTCTCTTGGTTTCGGTGGTGGAGTAGCCAAACTTTTGGAGTAGCCAAACTTTTTGTCCCAAAGGGGGATATCACATTCATACTCTACTCCTAAAAACCAGATTTGAGCTATATATTGCTATAGTCGGTATATATGTGTGGTTTAGGGGGAGTTTATGAGGATAGCCCTCCCTGAAACACTTGGCCATAAAACAGATATCAGATTTGAGCCACATTTTACCATAATCCACAAATATGTCCAGTTTGAGGGATATGCAGGGAACGGCGGCCAATCACGCACTAAGCCCTAAAAAAATATCAGCACCGTGCTCTACTCTCAAATTCCTTTTATTTGAACCTCAATTGCCATTGGTTGAGGGGAGTTTATGGGGTGAGACGACCCTCAAAGACTTGGCCTAAAAATTTTATATCAAAAGATTTCTGCTATCAAATACCAATTATTTATTGCCATAGTAGACAAACATGGCCGGTTTGAATGGAGTTTAGGGGGCGAATCCTGAAATAATATCACCATCGTGCTAGTGTAGGATTTTGTTTGAGCATTTTGAGCTTGCGATCAAGATATTCAGGGCTACGGGTCTCGTTGAAACCACACTTATTAATTTTGTTTGTATTGGTTATCTAAATTCAAAATCATATTTCAAAGCTACCACTTGAGATACCACATTTTTAAAGATCCGCAGGTGCTCCTGTGTCTATCCCAATTTGAAGGTAAAAAGTGTACTGTACTACCAAACACCTTTTATTGTTGTCCTATTCTATCCTGACGGGCCTTCATATATTATTTTCAGTTCCTTTTGTTTGGATAAATGGGGGGAAGGGGAATTGCCCTCTGACACATCCCTTTATTTGAATACAATACGCACTCGTTCGTCTTATATGACAGTTTGATGTTGTTTTGTTGCGAGAAGAGGGTCGGTCCCCCAGACGCTAAGACCCAAAAGGAAATTTATTTTAGTCCTTTATTGTTGCGATCTACATGTACTGCTGAATAGAAGGACGGAAGGATGTGACTCTGATACTCTTATACTCTTATAGACTTTTGTTTTAATGCACATATTATCCCGGTCGAACTACACGTCTTATTGAAAGGTATTTAGTCGGTAGGTCGGTCCCAGACTCTGTCCCAAATGTGTATACCAGATTCGTAGTCCCAAAGACATTTCATTTGATAGCCATTTTTTGACGTTGGACATTCCTGCCCGTTTTGAGGGTTTTTGGGGTTGGGGTGGCCCCCAGACTCAACTCAACTTCCAAACACCCTACCTAGACCTCGGGGTCTCAATGTTAACCCAGAGAAAACTGATATATGCCTGTTCACCAGGAAGACCAAAGCGGGCCAATTTGACGCACCACGTTTCCTCAATAAATCGATATCGATATCTGAAAAGGTCAAATACTTAGGAGTGATCTTGGGTAGGAAACTGAATTGAAGGTGTCACCTTAAGGAGCATACTGTGAAGACTCACAGATTTTGTGCACTATATAGACGAGCCGTAGGCTCGAAATGGGGCCTGAATCCGAGGATAGTCCACTGGCTCTTCAGGAGCGTGATTAGACCAATACTAACTTACGCCCCAGTAGTTTCGTGGACTGCTATGGAGAAAAGTTCACCATAAGGACCATACAGCAGGCTCAAAGAACATCCTGTCTTAGCATAGACGAAGCGATGAGGACCACGTCCACTAGGGCACCGGAGACTATTCTTGATATCCGACCCATTGACATACACTTTAAATGTGAGGCAGCCACTGCGGCTATGAGACTAATGGCGATGAGAGAATGGATTGAGGATGGGGAGAGACGGGAAGATCATGTTACATTGATGGAACAAGCTAGAGGACAGAATGGGCCTGGGGGCCTACATTGAGATCCCAGAGACTGAGATCTGTTTTAGACTGCCTGCAGGCCGACATCAGGGCGATCACGGAATGCGTGAGGTTGTGTGGTACTAACGCGAGGACGTCGAGTCTGAACATCTTAACGGACAGTAAAATGACCATAAGGGCAATAACAACCAGGACGGTAAGGTCACGAACAGCCTTGAGGAATGGTATGGAAAACAATTAAAGATGTAGTAAGTAGCACGGAATTCCTAATATAAAATAACTTTTTTGTTTTTAGAGCGCACATCAAGTCGATTGCTGGCTTAGGTGTATGTCTATAGCGGCATGGGGCAGATTAATATCTGCACCCTCTTTTCAACCTAACCTAACCTAAACTACTATTGTTATATTTTTTTTTTTTTTTTTTTTTGTTTGCTTCTCAGAGTAAATGTAATTTCACAAGGGAGGGTTACTGCCACAGCGCCACGCATGGGTTTTGTGGGTTTGCGGATGTATCCGCTGGTTGTCGCGAGCGGCTTGTTCCTAGATACGATGCTCGCCTAGAGCCGGCCCTAACCTGGAAACAGACGATGAAGATAGCCATTGGCTATTTAAAGTCGTCAATAACTGGCCTTGTCATCTCGAGCATCATTGGCACTCAGTATTTAAGTAAGAGTTAGTGCCACCTGACCACTCACTGAGACCCTCCTCTCGAAATCGCTGACTGCCCCCGGCCGCATTTGAAGCGCTACTCCTACGCAGCCTGTGGTCGCGCCCGGTAGCTCTCAGATAAGCTTCCTGTGATAACGATAAACACCACACACATTGGGGCTCAAAGTTCCTGTGTGTGGTGCTCATAGTTATCCTGTGTCGGTCGCACAGACACACGTTTTAAACCATCCACAAAATATCCTCATTCAAAATATCCATCCAAAAGCATATGAGATTAATTTTTAATAAATTTTCCAGACGACACATTTATTGAATGTAAACCTAAATGTCCATAAGTCTTTATCATGAACCATTTGATGTCTATTTCAAGGGTCTAATAATATCCATTGAACAAATATAAGGCACAAGAAAAACAAAAAACATTATTTATGCCATACAAGATAGCGACGACCTCTATTGCTTACGTTATTTAAGGACATCTATGGTAAAACAAGTCGAGAAATAGTATAATGACCGTTTGAGTGCAACCCTTAGGAAAGCCAAACAAATGTTTCGTCTATGCAAACAACACATAAATAAGGACACAAAAATAAAAGAGTCAACGTGACATTGGGTCAACCAAAAGGATAGCCAAGTCCATTTTTTCAATTTAATTTCCAGGCAATCAGAAGTGTTGGTTTCTTTTTTCTATTTAATTTCTTACAAACGTCTGGATTTGTAGAATCATGTCATTTGCTTGAGTATTGGAAACAAAACAAATACGCGAATAATGCACGCAGACTTATAAGGCTAGAAAATTACAATTTAGGTTCTTGAAGATTGTGATTGAATAGAAGGGGCGTGCTAGGAAACGTGACCAATATGTCTAGCCATATTCCAGCATTATGCGATAGACATGTTCCTGCAACGCAGTAAAACAAGTAAAAAGACATTAAGTTCGGCCGGGCCGAACTTTGGATACCCACCACCTCGGCTGTATATGTAAACCCCCTTTGCGTCAAAATCCGATGAAAATTGGATAACTTATTCACCCAAATTCGGCACGGACATTGAGTGGTTTTATAGATATAAGTCACTGTTGAATTTTGTATTTCAAATTTCAACAAAATCGGGGAATAAATATTGCTTTTTTGAGCTTAAGACCCTTAACCGGCATATCGGTCATTATGACAGCTACATCTAAATACATCCTATTTTTACCATGTTTTGGTCGGATGGCGGGTGGCCTAAAACTACCCACTGTTTTAAATTTCAGCGAAATCGGATAAAAAATAAAGCTTCTATGGGCTTCAGACCCTCTATCGGGAGATCGGTCTATATGGCAGCTATATCTAAATAAAGTCCGATCTCAACCATACTTAGGTCAGATGTCGGGAGGCTTAAAATGACCCACTGTTTAAAATTTCAGCGAAATCGGGTAATAAATAGGGCTTTTATAGGCTCCAGACCCTTTATCGGCAGATCGGTCTATATGGCAGCTATATCTATATATAGTCCGATCTGAACTACACTTGGGTCAGATGTCGAGAGGCCTAAAACTTTTAAATTTCAGCGAAATCGGCTAAAAAATAAAGCTTTTATGGGCTTCATACCTTTTATCGGCAGATCGGTCTATATGGCAGCTATATCTGAATAAAGTCCGATCTGACCCATATTTGGGTCCCATGTTAGGAGTCTTAAAACTACTCACTGCTTCAAATTTCAGCGAAATTGGGTTATAATTAAAGCTTTTATGGGCTTCAGGCCCTTTCTTGGCAGATCGGTCTATATGGCAGCTATATTTATATATAGTCCGATCTGAACTACACTTGGGTCAGATGTCGGGAGGCTTAAAATAACCAACTATTTAAAATTTCAGCGAAATTGGGCAATAATTAAAGCTTTTATGGGCTTCGGACCCTTTACCGGCAGATCGGTCTATATGACAGCTATATCTAAATATAATCCGATCCAAACCATATATGAGTCAGATTTTGGTAGGCCTAAAACTACTCACTGTTTCAAATTTCAGCGAAATCGGATGAACAATAATGCTTTTATGGGCTTTAGACCCTTTATCGGCAGATCGGTCTATATGGCAGCTATATCTAAATATAGTCCGATCTGAACCATACTTAGGTCAGATGTCGGCAGGCTTTAAATAACAAACTGTTTCAAATTCTAACGAAATTGGGCAATAAATAAAGCTTTTATGGGCTTCAGACCCTTTATCGGGAGATCGGTCTATATGGCAGCTATATCTAAGTATAGTCCGATATTCGAGTCGGATGTTGGTAGGCCTTAAACTACTCACTGCTTTAAATTTCACCGAAATCGGATAAAAAATAAAGCTTTTATGGGCTTCAGACCCTTTATCGGCAGATCGGTCTATATGGTAGCTATATCCAAATATAGTCCGATCTGAACCATACTTAGGTTAGAAGTTGAGAGACCTGAAGCTACTCACTGTTTCAAATTTCATCGAAATCGGTTAAAAATTAAAGCTTTTATGGGTCTATATGGCAACTATTTATATCTAAATATAGTGCGATCTGAACTACACTTAGGTCAGATGTCGGGAGGCTTAAAATAACTCCCTGTTTCAAATTTCAGCGAAATTGGGCAAGGAATAAAGCTTTTATGGGCTTCAGACCCTTTATCGGCAGATCGGTCTATATGGCCCGATCAGAAGCATATTTGGATCAGATGTCGAGAGGCCTGAAACTACTCACTGTTTCAAATTTCAGCAAAATCGGATGAAAAATGAAGTTTTTATGGGCATTAGATCCCATCGGAAAATCGGTCTATATAGCAGTTGTATCCAAATATGGTCCGATTTAACCCGTTCAAGAACTTGGCCAGCGTGCATCAAAAAGACGTATCTGTGCCAAATTTCAGCTCAATATCTCCATTTTTGAAGCCTGTAGAGTGATTACAACAGACGGACGGACAGAAGGACTGACGGATAGACGAACAGACGGACAGACACTCGGACATCGTTAAATCGTCTTAGAATTTTACGACGATCCGAAATATATATACTTTGTAGGGTCGGAAATTGATATTTCGATGTGTTGCAAACGGAATGACTAAGTGAATATACCCCCTATCCTACGATGGTGGGTATAAAAAACGTTTTATCCCACCTGTTATGCTTACTAATCATGGGCTGTTTCAGGGATCAT
The DNA here is from genome assembly GCF_963082655.1 of Stomoxys calcitrans. Classification (NCBI taxonomy): domain Eukaryota; kingdom Metazoa; phylum Arthropoda; class Insecta; order Diptera; family Muscidae; genus Stomoxys; species Stomoxys calcitrans. The sequence goes on along the minus strand of NC_081553.1, from coordinate 70,213,061 downwards.
CTCAACTTTACTTAGAAACAGAGCAAGAGAAGGAACAAGGTGAGAAGGTAAAAATAATTCCTTTGAATATTTCCTTTTCCCAGAAGTTTTTCTTAAAGTCAAAAGTTTTAACATTTTGCGCATCCATTAACAGGTATTATATATTCCAGGGAAGGGAAAAAATTTGCAATGATAGAAGCAAAGTCGAGTTTTCGATACCCTACAACCGAAAGAGTGTAAGCCACCGAATGGCATGGGCTTAAATGCCTCTACTTTTAACCAATTTAATGACATATATAAGAAGCAAAGTCGAGTTTTCGATAGTCTACAACACAAGGAGTGAAGGCCACTGAATGGCATGGGTTTAGATACCTCTACTTTTAACCAAGCATTTCTAATAGTGTACCTTGGTTCATACGCACATACATCGATGGACAGATAAATGCAAATTTTTCAATTTTCCATTGAAAAATAGGGGCAAACTTTTATAACATATCAATGAGTGCTGTCCGATTCAAGTTAAAGCTCAATGATGGGGGCGTACCACAGTGTGACACCTCTTTGGGGAGAAGTTTTCACATGGCAAAGTACCTCACAAATGTCGCCATCTTTAGGAGCGGATAACCATAACTGATAATTTCTTCAGATGTTTTCGCCAGGATTCCAACCTAGGTGATCAGCATCATAGGCGGACATGCTAACCTCTGCGCTACGGTGGCCTCCAATGGACAGGAAGCCACCAAACATCAAATCGGTTTAATAATCAATGCGCTTATTTATCATCATTTAGCGCGTAGCCAAGAAATGCCCTAAATTACAGAACCCTTCAGCTTAGTGGTAGTGTAAAAAGGTTCAACCGCAAGTTTGACAAATGCTATGGGGGTTTATGTGTATCAGTGTGCGTGTGCTTGTGCGTGTGCGTGTGCGTGTGCTGTATGGCGGTAATATTAGAAGCATAACCCTTATCATGTTGTTGTCATTGTGTAGCGATGACACCTGAAATGAATCCTTCACTAACACACAAAAGGCAAAGTAATTTTTCTTTTTCCCTTTCACTTGTTAAGGGCCATAAAGCATCACTTAAATCCAATGACAATGGCAGAAAATAAAGATGATAAAGCTAGATAAAAGATTTAAGGTTTACGAGCGGATTAACGAACCTAAAAATTCTTTTAGGACAAATAGCAGGAGCTCCAATAGCGAAAGTGGTAGCGTGCTCGGATTATCAGTGCGGGGGTCGTGGGCCTTGGTCTGTCGCTACTGTGGTATCACAATAAACTTAAAATGTTCTAGGTTAGTTTAGGTTGGATGAGGATAATACCAGACATTAGATCTCTTAGTATCCGCCAGGGCCAAATGCGACCCATTGCGATTCCTCAATAGCCTTTCTCTCTGCGATTAAATGCCGGCTCCACTGTTTGACGACTTTGATAATAGAACAATAAACAACAGACTTACTGGATACAGTCCTCAGAGTGGTTCTTCTACACTGATAGAAAAATTACGCTACTTTGCCAATTCCGTCGGTATTATTTTGTTCGCGTCATTGGCAAAGATTTTTAATACCATTAGGTATCAATTCAATACCAGACAAAGGAGGCTATTAAGAATTGACGGCGTCACATTTGTATTCTTGTCATCGCGCCAGAAGTGTTGTTGAGCTTTGAATATTTGTTAAACAAATAAATATATTTTAAAATTTTTTTTGCAATTTGAGTGCGTAAAAACCTGTTTAAATACTCGAAAACGAAAATGTCTAAGGACATTCCAAATCAAGACATGATAGTCTCTTGTGTGGAAAACGATGGTGTGTTAGTGTATTCATAGGACAACCACTTCTGGGAATCAATGGAAATGGAATCAATTGCTGAATAGAAAGAATTGATGTTGGTCACGGTGTAACATTACTTTTTATAACCTCCACCATAGGATGGTGGTATACTAATTTCGTCATTCTGTTTGTAACTCCTCGAAATATTCGTCTCAGATCCCATAAAGTATATAAATTCTTGATCGTCATGACATTTTATGTCTATCTACCCATGTCCGTCCGTCTGTCTGTCGAAAGCACGCTAACTTTCGAAGGAGTAAAGCTAGCCGCTTGAAATTTTGCACCATTGCTTCTTATAGGTGTAGGTCAGTCGGGATTGCAAATGAGCCATATCGCACCAAGTTTTGATATAGCTGCCATATAAACCGATCTTGGGTCTTGACTTCTTGAGCCTCTAGAGTGCGCAATTCTTTTCCGATTGGAATGAAATTTTGCACAAATGGTTTTATTATGATTTTCAACAACTGTGCAAAGTATGGTTTAAATCGGCCCATAACCTGATATAGCTGTCACATAACCCGATCTGGGGTCTTGACTTCCTGAGCCTTTAGAGGGCGTAAATCTTATCCGATTAGGCTGAAATTTTGCACAAGGTGTTTTATTATGATTTTTAACAACTGAGCTAAGTATGGTTGAAATCGATGCTTAACATGATATAGCTGTCATATAAACCGATCTGGTCTTGACTTCTTGAACCTTTAGAGGGCGCAAATTCTATCCTATTCAACTGAAATTTTGCACGAAATTTTTCGTTATGAGTTTTAAAAACTGTGCAAGGTATGGTTCAAATCGGCCCATAAACTGATATAGCTTCCATATATACCGATCTGGGATCTTGACTTCTTGAGCCTCTATAGGGCGCAATTATTATCTGATTTGGGTGACATGACCTTCAACATGCGTGTCAAATATGGTCTGAATCGGTCCGTAGCCTTATACAGCTCCCCTATAAAACGATCTCCCTATTTTACTTATTGGGCTCCTAAAGGGCGCAATTCCTTTTCGATTTGGCTAAAATTGTACACAATGACTTCTACTATGGGCTCCAACATTCATTCCACTATGGTTCGAATCGGACCATAACTTGATATAGCTCCAATAGCATGAAATTATTTTCTTTAATCCTTTCATTTCCTTTGTTTGCCTAAAAAGAGACACCGGGAAAATAGCTCGACAAATGCGATACTTGGTGAGGGTATATAAGATTCGGCCCAGCCGAACTTAGCACGCTTTTAGTAGTTGTAATTTTTAACATACGATATTTTTAATTTTTGGTCCATTAGAGGGTGAAATAGTCAATCACGGTTTGGTACTAAAACCAATAACGGTCTGGTGCTAAAATGTGCATCAACTGCAGCACGTTTGGCATCAACTTTTCTCTGGGTGTATAGCCCTTCCCGCTTCAAATTGGAGCCGTCACTGTTTGCTTCACAATTGATCACGGACCTTAGGTGCTCTTCGTACTAGTCATTGTTCAATTTTGGAAAACAAAATATAGGTCTTCTGGGTAGCTGAAGCATATACAACACGGATGTGGAAAAACCTAACATAAGTCACTGTGTCAAATTTCAGCGAAATCGGACAATAGAAGAGCCTTTTATGGGGCCAAGACTTTAAATCGATAGATCAGTCTATTTGGCATCTATATCGAAATCTGAACCTATATGGGCCAAATTGAAGAGGGATGTCAAAGAGCTTAACACAACTCACTGTCCCAAATTTCAACGAAATCGAACAATAAATGCGTCGTTTATGGGCCCAAGACCTTAAATCGAGAGATCGGTCTATATGGCAGCTATATCCAAATCTGAAGCGATCTGGGCCAAATTGCAAAAAAATATCGAGTGGCCTAACACAGCTCACTGTCTCAGGATAATAAATGTGGTTTTTATGGGCCTAAGACCTTAAATCGGCGGATCGGTCTATATGGGGGCAATATCCATATACTGTCCGATATAGCCCATCTTTGAACTTAACTTGCCTATGGACAAAAAAAGAATTTCTGTTAAGACAGACGGAAGGACATGGCTAGATCGTCTTAGATTTTTAAGACGATTAAGAATATAGGGTCGAAAGTGGATATTTCGATGTGTGGCAAACGGGATGACAAAATGAATAAACCCCCAACATTTGGTGGTGGCTATAAAAATACAATTATGTTACGACGAACGCCCCGTTCCATAGATGTTTCATATGCTCGCAGCCTAATGTTGCGTTCCATCTGCAAAACCACATTTCTTTATAACGCAGCCGAACCCCGTAATATATATATATATATGAGAGAGGCGGGTGAATATCCGTTATCGCTATCGTGGGAAGATTCGCACCCTCTCTCAAAAGCAAATCCGCCTTCTCCTTACCCGTCACATCCTTGTGACCAGTAACCAGGGCTATGTAGTTCCTGCAGAGAGAGACAACATAGATACAGCGATTTCGATACTATGCTCGCGCCCATAAGAGCCTTAAGCGCTGTCTGATATACGACCGGTCCATCTTCCTTGACAACACTAGCTACTCCGCCTCGGCAATCGCAAAGACCTGTTTGTTATGTGTGGGCAAATAAATTTTGGGTAAAATATATCTCACTCCAATCACCATCTGTAATGTTTAGGAACTTTTAATATGGTAGAACGAAATATTGGTAAGAGATTTGTTTAAGCGCATGATTTGGCCAAAGAGTTTTCATCTTTGCAAATCACAATCATTAACACCATCGCCGTCATAATGATAATATACTCCTTCTTTGAACTCAAACTCTCCACTATGGTGTTATCATCATATGACATTGATAAGCCTATTGTGATGTCTACATCCCTAAAACAACTGTTGGGCCTTATTTTCATCGACACTCCTAATGGCTGTTGATGGGATATATTGTCAAAGCTATAGGCATAAAAGAAACCCTTATTCATCACAACAAACGAACACTCAGAAAAAAATGTTGGCATTAAAACCAAACAGATTTGAGATTAAATTTGTATAACAACAAACCAAGTTGAGAATATAAAAAATTCCATTTGGACCAAAATTAAATAACAGGTGGATAAATTTTGTGTACCATGACATAAATGTAAGAGAGAAAGTGGCACTAGGCACGCCACATGGGGGAATTTTATCGCCACTTCTATGGGTGACCTATTACGGATGCTGACTGAGGAGGGATTTGAATGATTGATGATTACATTCTTAGGGGTAAGGATCCAAACCAGCCCTTCTGCATGGGTCGAAAGCATATGGCTGGGCTAGACCCAGAGGTCTCAATGTTAATACAGAGAAGACCGAAATATGCCTGTTCACCGAATATGCCTGTTCACTGTTAGGTTTGATCTTGGACAGGAAACTGAATTGGAAGCGTCACATTTAGGAGCGTACCGAGAAGGTTCACAGATGTTGGTCCTCTATAAATGGACATTTTGGGAGTAAATGATGGTCTGATCCCTGCTCTTCAGATTGCATTGAGTTTCCAGTCACTGCACTGCCTAATTTTTATACCCTCCACCATAAGATGGGGGTATACTAATTTCGTCATTCTGATTGTAACTACTCGAAATATTCGTCTGAGACCCCATAAAGTATATATATTCTTGATCGTCGTGAATTTTTATGTCGATCTAGCCATGTCCGTCCGTCTGTCCGTCCGTCCGTCCGTCTGTCTGTCGAAAGCACTCTCACTTCCGAAGGAGTAAACCCAGCCGCTTGAAATTTTGCACAAATACTTCTTATTAGTGTAGGTCGGTTGGTATTGTAAATGGGCCATATCGGTCCATGTTTTGATATAGCTGCCATATAAACCGATCTTGGGTCTTGACTTCTTGAGCCTCTATAGTGCGCAATTCTTATCCGATTGGAATGAAATTTTGCACGACGTGTTTTGTTATTATATCCAACAACTGTGCCAAGTATGGTTCAAATCGGTTCATAACCTGATATAGGTGCCATATAAACCGATCTTGGGTCTTGACTTCTTGAGCCTCTAGAGTACGCAATTCTTATCCGATTGGAATGAAATTTTGCACGACGTGTTTTGTTACGATATCCAACTACAACCAAGTATGGTTCAAATCGGTCCATAACCTTATATAGCTTTCATATAAACCGATCTTGGGTCTTGACTTCTTGAGCCTCTAGAGGGCGCAATTCTTATCCAATTTGAATCAATTTTGGCACGTAGTATTTTGTTATGATTTCCAACAACTGTGCCAAGTATATAACCTGATATAGGTGCCATATAAACCGAACTTGGGTCTTGACTTCTTGAGCCTCTAGAGTGCGCAATTCTTATCTGATTGGAATGAAATTTTGCACGACGTGTTTTGTTACTGTGCCAAGTATGGTTCAAATCGGTCCATAACCTTATATAGCTGTCATATAAACAGATCTGGGGACTTGACTTCTTGAGCTGAGGGCTCAATTTCTATCCGATTTGGCTGAAATTTCGCAAGACGTTTTTTATTGCTACTTTCAACAACTATGTCAAATAAAGTACAAGTCGGTTCATAACCGGATTTAGCTGCCATATAAACCGATCCGTGACTTTGACTTCTTGAGCCTCTAGAGGTCGCAATTATTATCCGATTTGCCTGAAATTTTGTACGACGGATTCTCTCATGACCATTAACATACGTGTTTATTATGGTCTGAATCGGTATCGAATCGATCTTTCTATTTTACTTTTTGAGCCCACAAAGGGCGCAATTCTTATTCGAATTGGCTGACCTTTTACGCAGGTCTCCAACATATAATTTAATTGTGGTCCAAACCGGACCACATCTTGATATCGCTCTAATAGCAGAGCAAATCTTTTCTTATATCCTTTTTTTGCCTAAGAAGAGATGCCGGAAAAGAACTCGACAAATGCGCTTCATGGTGGAGGGTATTTAAGATTCGGCCCGGCCGAACTTAGCACGCTTTTACTTGTTTAACTTTAAGATATTCAACCACTTTATCTACACCAGTTTTGAAATAAAAGAAAGTGTGGAAATTCTATTGCAGGATATTGTCCGGCTTTTCACCATTGTTTAATGCTTTCTATTTAAAGAATAGTATAGCAAAAAGCATTTGACTGGTTTTCCTTATCGCGATTTCAATTTCGACCACGAAATATCATCAGCGGAAGATATCAAATGGATCATGGTGCTTAACAACCATTCCAACTAAATTGGAACGAAAAATTTGAAATAAACCCACAACTATTACTCCTTTGATCCGAGTTGAAAATATGTTAGACATTTGTAGAGGTGGACAAAGGCTTTTTGCCGTTTGGCCCACTGTCCGAAGTTACTATGATTAAATGTTTCAAAAAACAACGGTTGCGTTGGCTACGTCATGTTGTCAGAATGAATAAAAAAGTTTCAGCGAAGAAGTCTTTTGAAGGCAAGCACGGTGGTAAACGCAAACCCGGACGTCCGAAATTCCGATGGAAAGATCAAGTAGTAAAAGACATCTCGGTGTCAGAGATTGAAGAAGAAGTGCAGAAGATCAAGGCGCTTGGAAATCTATTCTAAGTTGGCTAATGGGACTATTGGAAATATTTCCTATGGTGGAAGCCACCATGACGCTGAATACCCGGGTTTAAATCCCCTCGTAAGTATCAACAATTTTCAGCAGTGGTTATCCCCTCCTAATGGTGGCTACATTTGTGAGGTACTGTACCATTTGGTATGGCAGCCATATAGAAACTTCTCCACAAAGAGGTGTTGCACAGTGGCACGCCCTTCGGACTTGGCTATAAAAAGGAGGCCCCTTATTATTGCCTTTAAAGAATAACCATGCAAAGATTTGGTCCAGCTGAACTCAAGACAATTTTACTTACTGTTAGATATATCTTGCTGTTGATTTGATTCCCTTTTTTTTGAGTGTATATGGAAAAAATAACTCTTTTAACTTTATTACGCATCGGTATCCTATAAAGCCTGACAAAAATGGAAAGTAATAAAGAATGGAAATTCAATTTACACAAAGACATATAAAAAGACAACAATACCCACACTTTGCCATATTCATATTTTTTCTTACACGAGCTTGCTTCAAATTTTGATGGAAATGTGGGGTAAATCAATTTTAAACAATTTTTTTTCTTTGGTTTCTGTTAACTTCTCTTCAAGCATTCTGCATGAATCCTTTTTGGTATCTTTTTCTCCCTACACTCTGTGACCCTTTATTGACTTATGAGCCACGAAGTGGCATTTCTTAGAAATATAATTTCTTAAATTAGCTTACTCTGGCAAATGAGAGGGCAAGGGAGGGCATGCTTGGGTTGCATTGTTAAAAATAATATATTTTAATTTGTAAAAACAGTCAGTTTCGGTTTATTGACTTAAAACAAATGAAGAGGAATATATTTGGGACCATTTTAAACGAAGTATGGTTTATGCCGGAGCTTTTTTTTGAAGAGACAAGTACAAAGGCGTTAAGTTCGGCATGGCCGAATATTGGATAACCACCAGCTTGGGTATATATGTAAACCACCATTCGTCATAATCCGGTGAAAAATTCATTATTTATGCACCCATAGCAGCTTCACCGAAATATAGTCAGATTTAGACCAAATACGGTCACTGTTCAATATTGGTCTTTTTGACAGCTATATCCATGGACCGATCTGATCAAAATAGGACACGGATGTCGAAAAGCCTAACATAAATCACTGTGTCAAATTTCGAAATCGGGTAATAAATGCTTCCATTATGGGGCCATGACTTGAAATAGAGAGATCGGCCTATATGACAGCTATATCCACATCTGAACCGACCCGAGCCAAATTGCAGAAAGATGTCGAGGGACCTAATACAACTCACTGTCCCAAATTTCGGCGAAATCGGACAATAAATGCACCGTTTATGGGCCAAAAACCTTAAATCGAGAGATCGGTCTATATTGTAGCTATATACATATCTGAACCGATCTGGGCCAAACCGCAGAAAGATGTCAAAGAGCCTAACACAACTCACTGCCCCAAATTTCAGCGAAATCGGACAATAAAAGCACCATTTATGGGCCAAAAACCTTAAATCGTTAGATCGGTATATATAGTTGCTATAACCAAGTCGTAACCGATCTGAACCAAATTGAAGAAGGATGTTGAAGGGCCTAACACAACTCACTGTCCCAAATTTCGGCGAAATCGGACAATAAATGCACCTTTTAAGGGCCAAAGACCTTAATTCGAGAGATCGGACTATATGGCAGCTATATCCAAATCTGAACGGTCTATAACCTGATATAGCTCCCATCTAAACCGATCTCCCGGCCCGGTCGAATTAAGCACGCTTTTACTTAAGAAAGAAAGTTCCTCGCGCGGTCATCGTGTTCAGCGACGAAACTCATTCCTGGCTCAATAGGTACGTAAATAAGCCAAAAGCATTGCAAGAGCTACCAATGCGTCCAGAAAAGGCTACAGTTTGGTGCGGTTTATGGTCTGGTGGCATCATTGGACCGTACTTCTTCAAAGATGATGCTAATCGTAACTTAACTATGAATGGTGAGCGCAAGAGCTACCGATGCATCCAAAAAAGTAACAGTTTGTTGCGGTTTATGGTCTGGTGGCATCATTGGACCGCACTTCCTCAAAGATGATGTGAATGTTAACGGAATTTTGAATAATGAGCGCTATCGTGAGATAATATCCATTTTCTCCCTCAAAATGCAAGAGCTTGACTTTCCTTACATTTGGTTCAACAAGACGGTGCTACATGCCATACACGAGTAACAATGGAATTATTGAGAGGCTAGTTCGGTGAATATTTTATTTCACGTTCGGGACCGGTCAATTAGCCACCAAGATCTTGCGATTTAACGCCTTTAGTCTATCTTTGTGGGGCTATTTCAGGTTTGGTTACGTTGAAAAGAGGTTGCAGATATTAATCCGCCCCACGCCACTATGGACATACACCTAAGCCACTAATCGGCTTGTTGTGCGCTCTCTGAAGTAACCTCGAAAAAGAAAATCTGAGTAAGGAAGTTCATGCTACTTACAAAATCCTTCATTGTTTTCCATGCCACGCCCCTAAAATGGTTGATGTCTGGTTTGTGTCCCCACCTAACTGACGGTATCTGTTAGACGTGAAAGCCGGGCAATGACAGAGGAAATGCTCCAACGTCTCATCATCTTAACCTCATGCTATCACTTGCCGCATCCATTTTGCATAAGTGAGTTCGTAGTCCTATGTGTCCCATTATGATACTGAGAGCTATACTGACCTTCTTCTTACTTCCTTTCAGTAGTAACCTCGTTATCTCACGATCTGGATTTCCCCATGGGATTTTCGCCGTCCTACCGACCCACACCCATAACTCGGACTGCTTCGACCCGAAAGACTTCGGGTTGACAAACTTTATCGACGGCAGTCCTCTGGCCTTCACTGCCAAATCGTCTGCTTAATAATTTCCCTATACTTTACGTCATGACAGTCAAACTATGCGAATTTTGCCATCCTCAGAGAAGGCATTAATCTCCTGCTTACACTGCAGGGTTGTTCGTGACCCTACCGTCCTGGTTGTTATTGCCTTTATGGCAATTTTAATGTCCTTAAAGATGATCACACATGAATTCCGTGATCGCCCGCATATCCGCCTGCAGAACCGAATTATGGTCAGGCAGTCTTAAACAGATCTCAGTCCCTGGGTTCTCAATGTAAACCCCCAGGCCTACTCTGTCCTCTAGCTTTGATCCATCCGTGTAACATGATCTTCCAGATGGCAATACCAGAGATCCGTCAATCCAAGACTGTGCCGCTGGCAGCAATGCATCGCATTCGACCGCAAGGTTCATCTCAGGTATCCGATCAGAAACCTCTTCCCTTCCTTCCATGTTTTCTATCGTCGCCTCGATTATACCACGATGGTATAAGCTGCTCTTATCCTCAATCAATTCTCCCATCGCCATAAGTCTCATAGCCGCAGTGACTGCCTCATACTTAATCTGTATGTCAATGGGTCGGATATCTAGAATAGTCTCCAGTGTCCTCGTGGGCTTGGTACTCATCGCTCCGCCTACGCCAAGACAACATGTTCTCTGAACCTGTTGTATGGTCCTTATGTTGCACTTGTTTTCCATAGCAGTCCACCAAACTACTGAGGCGTAGGATAGTATTGGTCTTACCACGCTCCTGTAGAGCCAGTGGACTATCCTCGGATTCAGGCCCCATTTCGAGCATACGACCCTTCTACATCTGTGAGCCTTCTCAGTACCCTCCTGAATGTGACACTTCCAATTCAGTTTCTTGCCCAAGATCACACCTAAGTATTTGACCTTATCAGATCTCGAAAGCGTTTCGTTGAGGAAACGTGGTGCGTCAAATTGACCCACCTTCGTCTTCCTCGTGAACAGGCATATTTCAGTCTTCTCTGGGTTAACATTGAGACCTCTGGGTTCAGCCCAGTCATATGCAAGACCCTTTCGTCCCTTCTGCATAACTGGTTCGGATCCTTAACCCCTAGAAGCATTATAACATCGTCTGCGTAGCAGAGGGGTTCAAATCCCTCCTCAGTCAGCATCCGTAATAGGTCATTTATGGTGGTCACCCAAAAAATATCCCCCTGTGGCGTGCCTTGTGCCATTTTCTCCCTTAGAATTGTGCCCTCTAGAAGCTGAAGAAGTCTAATCGGGAGATCGGCATATATGGCAGCTATATCAGGTTATAAACCGATTTGAATCATACTTGGCACAGGTGTTCGAAGTCATTCCTCAACGACATGTGTAAATTTTCAGCCAAATCGGATAAGAATCGCGCCCTCTAGAAGCTCAAGAAGTCAATACCCAAGATCGGTTTATATGGCAGCTATATGAGGTTATGAACGGATTTGAACCATTCTTGGCACAGTTTTTGAAAGTTACCTCCACTCGAAAAATTTCAGCCATATCGGATAAGAGTAGCGCCCTCTAGAAGCTCAAGAAGTCTAATCGGGAGATCGGTTTATATGGCGGCTATATCAGGTTATGAACTGATTTAGACTATACTAGGAACAGTTGTTGGAAGTCATTCCTCATGTGCAAAATTTCAGCCAAATCGGGTAAGAATAGCGCCCTCTAGAAGCTCAAGAGCTCTAATCGGGAGATAGGTTTATATTGGCAGCAATATCAGGTTACATGCAAAATTTCAGCCAAATCGGATAATAGTTACGCCCTCTAGGGGCTCAAGAAGTCCAGACACAAGATCAGTTTATATGGCAGCTATACCAAAACATGGACCGATTTGGCCCATTTACAATCCCAACCGACCAGCACTAATAAGATGGCATTCGTGCAAAATTTTATTCGCCTAGCTTTACTCGTTCGAGAGTTAGTTTGGTTTCGACAGACAGACGGACGGAAGGTCGGACGGACAGATGGACGGACGTGGGGTATTAGACGGATATTTCGAGGTGTTACAAACGGAATGACGAAATTAGTATACCCCCATCCTATGGGAGCGGATATACAAATTTCAGTGGTGGTTTTTCCCTCCTAATGCTGGCGAAATTTGTGAGGTAATATGCCATGTAAAAACTTTCCCCAAAGAGGTGTTGCACTAGGGACATTCCTTTTGGACTCGGCTGTAAAAAGAAGGTCCCCTAGCGTTGAACTTAAATTTGAATCGGACAGTACTCATTGATTTGTGAGACGTTTGGCTCAGTTTTTTCAATGCAATGTACATGGCCAAATTTGCATTTACAGAAAAACAGACGGACATGGCTAAATCGAATCAGAAAGTGATTTCCGGCATGGGATAGCTGTGAACACTACAAAGGCCGGAGGTCCAATCTGTGTAGAGTTCATTGCTGTCACGAGAAGCTTCATACAGAGTAAGTGCAACGGCAGTCGCTGACGATAAGCGGTATCAAGCAGAGAGTCTCAGCGAGAGGTCGGGCGACACCGGCACTTGCACGAATACTGAGTGCCTATGATGATTGATATGACAAAGCGTAATAATGGCGCCTTTAAATAACCAATGGCCACCCAGTTCCCGTGACGATTGGTCCTTTGGACCCGAACGAGTTTGCTATCCTACAGGAACTTGACGAAAATGTGGCGACAACAACAACAACAGAATGTGATTCAGAGTCAATCGCTATACATGAAGGTATGCCTAACACCTTTCCTTCATAGCGTTTGAAACACGAATTCCTTCAAAGCACGAATACTGGATGCCTCTGATGATCGATATGGCAAAGCGAAATAATGGCGCATTTAAATAACCAATGGCCACCCAGTTCCCGCGATAATTGGTCCTTTGGACCCGAACGAGCTTGCTATCCTACAGGAGCTTGACGAATATGGCGACAACAAAGTCAGAAATTCATTCTGAGTCAATCGCTATACCTAAAGGTATGTCTATCACATTTCCTTCATAGCATTTGAAAGAAATGCTCAGAGTTCTATGGGTTGCCCAAAAAGTAATTGCGGATTTTTTAAAAGCAAGTAAATGCATTTTTAATAAGACTTAGAATGAACTTTAATCAAATACACTTTTTTTACACTTTTTTTCTAAAGCAAGCTAAAAGTAACAGCTGATAACAGAAGACAGAAGAAAGAATGCAATTGCAGAGTCACAAACTGTGAAAAAATTTGCCAACGCCGACTATATGAAAAATCCGCAATTACTTTTTGGGCAACCCAATAATACTCTGGTTTAGGGTATAAAATTTGCCACTTATTTTCTACACTTGAGTTAAGATTTCTATTAATAATGAAATTTCAAATGTTATGTAGCCAATATATTTTCCAAGGATACTGAGTTACAACATCTAAATACCTCCAAGAAGCACAACAGACAATAACAGATGTGAGTATTTGTTTCTGATGATAAAGACGATGATGATGGTGTTTCCAGCATTTCTTGTGTTTATTTAGGCCAGTTGGAAACATGCTATTGTTACTAAATATATGCGTGTCATGCTACCTGCCTTCGCACTCAACAGCCATGAATCCGGTTTAAAATTTTCCACTTATTTCCCTTCATTTCAGATGCTTCTGGTTATTTGTTTTATTTAATGTTTATTCTTTATTATGCCGGTATTAACACATTTCAGTCAGTTACACTTCCAAGTTCCAAGTGCTAACCCCCTACTCCAAACACCTTGCCTTGGTTTCTTCATAAACTTAAGCCATGACTTGCGGTTATTTGTTTCCTTTTGAAAACAAATTTTCTAAATGCCCCCCAAAATGCCGGCCACATTTTTCGGAAAGTTTGTAGGCAGTGTACCGTTGGGCAAGAGAATTGCAAATAAAGAAGCAAAATATCATAATAGCTTATCACAGGTGGATAATGGGCGCAATGTAGGCACTGAAGTTTTTCCTTTCCTACTATGGTTTAGTGTTTCCCATTTCAGGATGAGTTTTTCGATAAACTTTCATTGTAGATTTAAGCACCAAAATGACCTAAACCACATTTTTGGGCAAATAATTACATTTTAAAGTTTGATGATCCGAAAACGAAGTTTCTGGCATACAGATGTCGAAAGTTGGTGAAATTTATTGTGAAACATTTAATAATCGCTGTAGCTTGAGAGTATTAAAAGCATAACTTTTTATAAACAACACCAAGGGAGGGGTAACACTTTGTCTATAAGGAAACACCTTGCAAGGAACTTGACAAATGCCATGACATGGTGTAGAGTATATAAGATTCGGAACTCGTTCGCTTGCTGTTGCTGTTGTAGCAGTTCGTTGTGTTCTATATTTTGTCTGCTTGATTCTGTTGAGTGTCAAGATCCAGGAACTAAGATGGGGTGCGTCCAGAGGGATCTGGGTCTGAATCGAGTGGGTCTGGCTGGGCAGTTAAACAGGTGACATATATCGTGTGGACCCTGGTCACAATCGTGACATACATCTTGCACGTCGGCATCAATCCTTGCTCTGTAAGAGTTGAGGCGGCTGCATATACCGGAACGTAAGTGAGCCAGAACTTCTCTGGTTTGCCGGGGGAGGTCAATTTTTACAGGGGCAATAAGAGGCGGTCTTTCTCCAAGGACAACATTCACCATGTAGCTATTTACCGCATCTGCTACCGTATCTGTATGAATGTTGTCTAGACCTGCTTGATATGCCGCTTGACCGAGAGGTTCTCTTGTAGCGCTGAACCTCATGCTCTAGATCATGTAGATCCTTCTTAAGGCTTCTGGGCGGTGGATATCTATCCACAAGATGATGATTTGAATGGACTCTGCGATAACAGCCCAAAAGGTATTACTTAGACAGCATGTAAATATGTCTTCCCACTGGTAGGATCTTAGTCTCCTGATGGAGCAAGTCCACATGAGAACTGAGGAGACAGCCTGTCGCAGTTTGGAGGGCGGCATTCTGACAGATCTGAATATTATTCCAGTGCGTGTCACAGAGCTGACGAGACAACACTGGCACTGCATAACAGACCGGTCAATTGATTTGCACGTGGTCAACAATGTTTCTTTGTCTGCGCCCCAAGCGCTGCCTTGAGGACTTTTTTCTACTTTTGACTTTATCGCAAATTTTTGTGGCAAGTGGGGAGAATGTGTAAGAGCTTGCAAATGTGACGCCAAGTATTTCGGGACAATTGATGATAGGAATCATTTCTTCATTGACCATTACAGTCAGCTCGGCATTCACAATGTGGCTGAAGATTTGGTGGCAGATATCTTCAGATTTCTTCCAGCGAAATATGAGGCAAGTTCGTTGAGGTAGATGTTCAACTTATTGCAGATGTCAACAATGGGTGGGGCGCCTGAAGCCATGATCGTACAATCGTCCTCATATGATACGATCTCTTAGCCGTCTGGAGGAGGTGGAATGGGGAATATGTAGAGGTTAAACAGTGCCGGAGATATCACTCCGCATTGGGAACCTGCTTCACTCTACGGTGTTGAACTGCAAATATGAAAATTTTGCCCATGAACATTCAACTAAGGAACAGGGGCAAACTTCTCACAGGCCGATTCAGGTTTAAGCTCAATGATATGGGGCCTCCTTTTTTTATAGCCGAGTCCGAACGGCGTGCCGCAGTGCGACACCTCTTTCGAAAGAAGTTTTACATGGCATAGTACCTCACAAATGTTGCCAGCATTAGGAGAGGAAAACCACCGCTGAAATTTTTTTCTGATGGTCCCGCCAGGATTCGAACCCATGCGCTCAGCGTCATAGGCGGACATGCTTATCTCTGCGCTACGGTGGCTTCCACGGTGTTTGGAACTTCTTATCCATAAATTCCACAAATGACTGGCGACCACACAGACAATTCGCTATCCAGCATTTCTGACCTGACTGGGGGACGAGTTGTGCGATGTCCTCAAATAGTTTTGCATGGCTGACCGTGTCGAATGCCTTCGATAGGTCCAGGGCCACGAGGATCGTCCTATCACATGGCCTTGACTGATTGAAGCCACGGCAAATGTGTGCGGTGATGGCATGCAAAGCAGTTGTTGTGCTATGCAGTCTTCGAAATCCATGTGGATGCTCGGCGAATCGAAATTCTCCTTGATGGTCATCGACCATTACAGACAGCTCGGCATTCACATTGTGGCTGAAGATTTGGTGGCAGATATCTTCAGATTTCTTGCAGCGAATATGAAGTTCGTTGAGGTAGACCTTCAACCTATTTCAGATGTCAACAATGGGTGGAGGGCCTGATGCCATGATCGTACAATCGTCCGCATATGATACGATCTCTATGACGTCTGGAGGAAGTGGAATGGAGGATAGGTAGAGGTTACACAGTGCCGGAAATATCACTCCGCCTTGGGGAACTCCCTGTTTCACTCCACGGTGCTTCGACTTTTTATCCCTAAATTACACAAATGACTGGCGACCACACAGTTAATTTGCTACCATGGATTTCAGGCCTAGCTGGGGAGACGAGTTGGCGATGTCCTCAAATAGTATGGCATGGTTGACCGCATGTCGAATGCCTTAGTTAGGTTCAGTGCCACGAGGACCGTCCTATCACATGGCCTGGGCTGATTGAACCCACGGCAAATGTGTGTGGTGAGGGCATGCAAAGCTGTTGTGCTGTGTACAACAATCCATGTTGATGCTCAACGAATGAAAATTCTCCTACGAAGCTCGGGAGAGTAATGTCTGAAGCGTCTTTGATACTGGTGAGAGAAGGGAGATCGATATGTACGACTCCCCCAAACTCGGGTCCTTTCCAGGCTCCAGTAGCAGGATCAGTAGTAAGGTACACATCTCCAGGTAAATCCAGATTCTTCATCATCCGTGTAGAGATTCCGTCGGGGCCTAACGTCTTGGATGATATGGCGTCACGCATGACATTCGTAACTTACAAATACAAATTTTGCCCATGAACATTCCACTAAGGAATAGGGGCAAACTTCTCACATATCAATGAGTGCAGTTCGATTCAATTTTAAACTCAATGATAAGGGGCCTTCTTTTTATAGCCGAGTACGAACTGTGTGCCGCAGTCCGACACCTCTTCGGAGAGAAGTTTAACATAGCATAGTACCTCACAAATGTTGCCTGCATTAGAAGAAGAAAGCCACAGCTGAAAATTATTTTTTTGATGGTCTCGCCAGGATTCGAACCCAGGCGTTCAGCGTCATAGGCGGACATGCTAACCTCTGCGGTACGGTGGCCTCCAACATTCGTAACTTCGCCCACGGTGAATTGTGATGGCTGTCGATCGGTTCGGAGACCACGGATATGACGAATGGCTCTCCTTCTAGCCCTGTCACTCTCGGGATGCACAATTAATTAATGGGTGAACCATCTTGCACATCTCTTCGGGTCAGTCATAGTTACATCGCAAAAAGTGACAGAGTTCCTGTCAAACCTTCTTTCAGGGTTCGAGAGTGACTTAATAGTAGACCAAAGTTTGCCTAAACCGGTGCCTAAGTTACATTGCTCCAAGTGTTTCAACCACAAATTCCGTTGTTCGTCAAATGTTCGTTGACTATACTCTTTATTTCCAGATTCAGCTCGCTTATTCTAGGGTTAGTGGGGCCTATACAAAGAATTCCATCAAGCTTGTCTGAGAGTACCACTGCCTGCGCCGGGAAAAAGGGCCACATTTGGGGTATTCGACCGGCTGGTAATAAGCGAGCGGCTGCTGCGTTAAGAATGTCTCGGAATTTACTCTTGGCAACTAGCACATCCGAGGGGGGTATCAGTTCACTGAAGCGGCGATTGGTGTACTCTCTGAAGCCAGCGCAATCGGCCTTCTTCTGACTGATAAACGTCCGGCGCTCAGAGGTTATTAAGTCGAGTGGTCGGTCGATGGTGAGAATTATGGAGAGGTCGTCTGACCCCCAAAGACATGACGGCTTGCCAGGATACGTCACTCAGGACATCAGGGGATGCAATGGAAATGTCTGGGGAGCTGCTACACCTCCTCGTAATCCTAGTAGTGGGGCATCCTCATTTACCGCGCAAAACATGAAGCCTTCAAACTGCTTTGCCAAAGCTATGCCACGCTACATAGGGGAAAATGTCATGAAACGCGATTCGCATCAAAGTTCCCTAGTACCAGACGATTTTGGCCATTAAGTAGCCCACTTATGTCGGGCTTGTAAGCCTAGTCGTTAATTGGAACACAGCTACCAACCGGCGGTATGTACACTTTGTATAGCTCTATCGCGGCAATACCGGACCTGACTGCTATCCCCTTGCACTCCATGCAGGGGTCACTAGCGCCAGTCACAGGCGCGTTGGGTCTTTACTGCACGGAGTGGTGTTTTACGAAGGCCAATCCTCCACCTCTATTCCTCGAGCGAAACTTACGTAGCCCATTGTATCCGTGACAACTGTGCAAGCTGCAGGTTTTGGTCAGTTTTGTCTCCTGGATCGCTGCAGCCAATATGTTCATCCGAATCATAAAATCCACAATCTCGTCGATCTTTTCACAGAGACTGTTGCAGTTCATTCGCAAAAAAAATGTAAACACTTCCCGGTACTGGCCTGGCCATATTGGAGCTGGGATGCTTCTGTTGCGTATATTGCCGGAAGAGGTCGGAGGGGTCATATAGTCCGACGACGCTTGTAACCCACTGCTGTCTATGTTCGCTCAGCACCTTGCAACATTTTCAGTGTGACTATACTGATGTAAGGTGATGTAAGGCCAGAGCAAGATCGGAAATGTACCCACTCCATGCACCAGTTACACCTCACCGACACCGACCGATGATGTAGGTGATTCTGGCAAACCGAACAGAACCAGGGTCCGGGATTCTTTTCAATATGGGATTCAAGAGTATAGCACGAATTAAATAATAAAAATTTGGTCCAAGTACCTGGGGGCCGCCCCAGCCCCGAAACCCCTTCAAATAGGATTATTTGACGATCATGACAATATGGGACTCAAATGAAAGGTTTTCGAGAGTAGATTACGAATATGGTAAGGAAGGAGGAATATGCTTCATAATTTAATGATATCGGGAGGGGGCGGACCCTCCCCCGTTACCCCAAAAACTCCACCCACAATCAATAGTGGACCGATTAGGGCAATATGGGTATCAAATGAAAAGTATGCGGGAGTAGATAACAAATTTGGCATACAAATTCATGTCAAAGTATAGGGGGTCACCCCACTTCCTCAAAAACTCCCAAAATGGGCACATTAGCCAATCGCGGCTATATGTGACTCGGTTTGTTTGTTCCCCATAGACTCAAAAACGGTAGAACCGATTTTCTCAAAATGTTCGCATATCTTGTAGGTTGATTTGGAAGAAAACATAGGCTTTATAATTTTTCGGTATCGCAAGGGGGGACGGACCCTCCCCCTTACATTAGCCAATCACGGCTATATGGACTCGGTTTGTTAGTTCCCCATAGACTCAAAAACGGCAGAATCGATTTTCTCAAAATTTTCGCATATATTGTAGGTTGATCTGGAAGAAACCATAGGCTTTTTAATTTTTCGATATCGGAAGGGGAAGGACCCTCCCCTTTATGACAAAAACACCACCCAAAATAAAAAGTGAACCGATCGAAACAATATAGGTATCAAATGAAAGGTATTGGAGAGTTGAATACGAATGTGGTATTTAAATTTGAGTCTATGTAGCAATCGGGCCGCCCCAAGCCCAAAACTCTCCCAAACAGACATATTGGGGAAATTCATGTCATAATGGGGCTCAAACAAAATGTATTCAGGAGTAGATTTCGAATAGAATTTTTAGGGGAGTCACCCCACCCCCCAAAAACGCCCATATGGGCATAAGACCCATTAGACTATATGGGACTTGGCTGAGCCACATTTTTAAAATTTTTATAGATTGTGTAGGTTTGTCTGGGAGTCAACATAGGCTATATAATTTGTAGATATCGGTTGGGGGCGGAACCTCACCTTACTCCAAAAACGCCACCCATAGGGAAAAGTGGTCCGATGGGCACAATAAGGGTATCATATGAAAGGTATTGGAGCCTTATCGTATTAGAATTTGGGTCCACGAACTCAACAGGCCGCCTAACCCCAAAACTCCTCTAAACAGATATATTCAAAGTTCATGGCTAAATGGGACTCAAATGAAAAGTATTTGGGAGTAGATTACAAATATGTCATTAGAATTTGAGTTAAAGTCTAAGTGGCGCTTCTCCTCCTAAAGATACGTCAAATGGGTCAATTGACCCATTATGAAAAAAAAAATCAAATTTTGCCCATGAACATTCCACTAAGGAACAGGGGCAAACTTCTCACATATCAATGAGTGCAGTCCGATTCAAGTTTTAAACTCAATGATAAGGGGCCTCCTTTTTATAGCCGCGTGCCGCAGTGCGACACCTCTTTCGAGAGAAGTTTTACATGGCATAGTACCTCACAAACGTTGCCAGCATTAGAAGGGGAAAACCATCGTTGAAAATTGTTTCTGATGGTCTCGCCAGGATTCGAAACCAGGCGTTCAGCGTCATAGGCGGACATGCTAACCTCTGCGCTACGGTGGCCTCCCCCATTATGAAAATATGTGACTCAAATGAAAGGTATTTTTGAGAGTACAAAACGAATTTGTTGTCTAATTTTGCAGCCAAGCCAAATACGTCCTAAAGGACCCCCTAAACCGAACTTCATTTCGGACTATGGCAATACGGAGAACGAATTTGATATCTATTTTCAGGTCAAAGTGCCGGTGGCCGCCCCAGCCCCGCAACTCCCTCCAAACGGTTCACATTTACCGCCCACTATGTGGCTCAAATTAATGGGATTTGGGAATGGAATACGAATGTGATATCCATATTTGATTCGCAATGTCTGAGGTGCCATCCCTCCCCTAAAAAGAACTTCTCATCACCCTAATTTTTAAAAACACCAGATCTCGGAGATTGTTAATGGACTTCGTTCGAAATTTCTTTGCCCTCTTACAGGGGTCAGGTGATTGACGACAATTTAGAGCCCAAACGATAGGTGCTTGAGAGAAAACGCGAATTTGATACCCAATTGAAGAGCCGCCCCACCTCAAAACACCCCTCTATTATATAAAAGCTATTTGGGGTGGAAATTAATTAATTTTCGGGAAATTGATACTCAATTTCGGGACAAAGACCGTGGGGTCCACCCCATCCTCAAACAGAACTTAGTAACTAATCGTGCTAATATGGGGCTCACATAAAATGTAATTGAAAGTAGAGCACGAAGCTTATATTTACATTAAGGGTCAAGTGTCTGGGTGGCCACCTACCCGAAATACCACCTAAACCGGATATATTTACCAATACGGTAATATAGGACTCAAAAGAAATGTAATTGGAGAGTAGAGTAACAATGAGTAACACATCAATGAGAGATTTTCGATTAAAATTTAAACTCAAGGGTAAGGGACCTTTTTTTATAGCCGAGTCCGAACGGCGTGCCGCAGTGCGACACCGCTTTGGGGAGAATTTTATACATGACCATGCATGGCATGGCACCTCACAAATGTCGCCACCATAAAGAGCGGATAGCCAGGTTTCGAACTCAGGCGTTCGGTGTCATAGGCGGACATAGGCTACAATGGCACGAATTCGATATCCACATTCATGGCAAAGTGTTCCCACCCTAAAAAGATAGTCGAGAGTTAAAGAAGGCGCAGCGTAGCCCGATTCGACTGGTGACAAAATAAATGTAACCCCAACCTATGGTGTTGCGTAATTAATTTGAAACACCAATATTATGAAACATTATTATTTTAAACGCAATTAAGAACTTTACATTTCCGGTTTCACCCTTCATGCCTTGTTATGTATTATGTATACAATTTTATTAAAAAGTCCAGAGGGAATTTCCTTAAACTCGAAACGCTTTATGTGCCTCACCTACGAACATCTCTTAACTTCATTACAGACTTAATAACCCAAAAAGTTGGAAAGAAGAAAAAAAACATTTAAACACGTACTCTGATGTTTAATTTCAAATATTTTTGTGTGGCTCATTTTTTAGTTGATATAATGCTCCAGCCTTCTGCTGCCTGTCGCTTTGTTGTATTGTACTTTCATGTTTCTGTTTTACTTTTGAAAGGGTTGCGCAAATTTTAAACAAGGCTCAGGCCCAGAACTACCCCTCCCACTCCTCCCTCATAACTCCTCGCCTACCCCACATGTCCGGGGGCCAGTTCTTTCCTTTTTGGCCCAAATGTCAATTATCATTGTAGTTGCAGCTAACGAAGCTTTTGTTGCCTGTGGACTGGCGGTGAAAGGCAGGGCAGAAGAGCAGCAGAGGTTTCTTTCTTACTTTCTTCCTTGAGGTTGTTTGTTCTTACTTTCTGTTTTGTCCCTTTTTCTTTCTTTGGAATTTTGACGTTTGCTGAATTTTAAGTTAAACATGAACCCAAAGAGTGTGGTTTGCTCCTTTGTCCTTTGTTCTGATGGTGCTTGCTGTGATTTGTATGCCATGGTGGTGGTGCTGGTGGTGGCGTGGCTATTTCCTAGAGTTGGAATAAGTGCCCGTATCACATAAGAATTCTTAAATAGTGTATCGAAATGAATTTTACATTAAATTACCTCTACTAAATTTAATTCAACCACTCCGGAAAAAGGGTAACGAGGAGGTAATCAACAGTTTGTTGAAGAGACGGCCATGGATGAGTTCCAAAAGCTGTATCACATTGTTAAGAAATGATAGCTGGTGACGGAGTTCGGTTGGTCATAGGCAAAATGAATTGACAGTATCAAAAGCATAAAAATTTCCGAAGATTTGGCCAGACCCAACTGGGTAATTAGGCATAACATTGAGAATTCATTCATACAAATTCGATATGAGCGGAGGAAATTTGAAAAAGATAGCAAGTAAAGCGGCAAGGTAAAAATGAGTCTCAAAAGTAAAAAAAAAAACCTGGAAATGGGTAAAATAATTCTAGACCATTCTAAGAGGCACTTCATGAAATACATTTTTAATACCCTTTTAATTCTCACAAAAAATAAGTTTCCTTACAGAAGGAGTCAGGTGGCACTGGCTCTTTATTAAATACTGAGTGTCAATGATACTCTAGATGACAAGGCGAGTTATTGACGCCTTCAAATAACCAATGCCCAACATCGGCGTCTGTTCCCAGAATAAGAGCGGCGGGCGGCGAGCGTCGGATCTTGGAGCAAACGGCTCGCCACAACGAGGGATACATGTGCAATCCCACAAAACCCATGCGGTTGGGGCGCTGGGCCAGTAACACGCCCCCAGAAAACTGAGAACTACTATGAGAACCCAAGGAATAGTAAAAAAGGAACCCTCTCTCCCAAATGTTGACGACTCACGCAAACGAAAAAAGAATCATGATTTGCGGATCTGCACCTGAAATGTCCGCACTCTTTATAGAGAAGGTGCTGTATACGCGCTAGCGGATGTATTAGAGAAGTACAAGGCAGATATTACCGCCTTACAGGAAGTGCGATGGACTGGGAATGGTGTCACTACAACACCAAACGGTGACGAACTATACTAAAGCTGCTATAATACGAGGCATGAATTTGGCTGTGGATTTGTGGTTAGTCGGAGACTGAAACACCTTGTCTCCAGCTTTACTCCAGTGGATGAGAGGCAAGCCACAATCCGCATAAAAGCCAAATTCTGCAACATCAGCCCTATTTGTGCCCATGCCCCGACGGAAGCCAAAGACGAGCAGACCAAGGATATTTTCTACGAGCGCCTAGAGAGAGAATGTGACCGCTGCCCCGCCCATGATATTAAAATCGTTCTTGGAGATTTTAATGCGAAAATAGGGAAGGAAGACATATTTGGTCCAACAGTCGGAAAGCCTCCACGAGATAACGTCCAGTAATGGGTTGAGGCTGATTGATTTCGCCGCGGCAAAAAACATGGTAGTTAGTAGCACCAGATTTCAACATAAAAATATTCACAAAGCCACATGGCTGTCTCCGGATCAAAACACGAGAAACCAAATTGATCACGTTGTGGTAGAAGGAAGGCAATCATCCAGCGTGTTAGATGTACGATCGATCCGTGGAGCGAATATAGATTCGGATCATTACCTTGTTGCAGCAAAGGTTCACACCCGTTTGAACATGGCGAGGAAAGTACGATCTAACACTGCACGGAAGCGGGACATTGAAAAGCTGCAAACACAACAAATGGCAGCGGCATACTCCACTCGACTGACCCATGAAAGCACTCCTTGTTTCGATGATATAATGGCGCAGAGGCAAACTATTGCCCACTCCATGGAAAATGTCACGAAATCCGTACTTGAGTACCGGAAGCCTCCTCCAAGAAACCCATGGTACAACCAAGAGTGCCAAGATGCTATTGAAGCCAAGAATACGGCATATAGATCAACCCCGCAATCAGTAGCAGCGCGCCAGATAAAGGAGAGGTATCGGGAGAAAAGGAGAGAGGAGAAACGTCTATTCCGCAGAAAGAAAAAGGAAATGGAAAGACGTGGGTGTGAGCGAATTGAGATGTACAGGAGTCAGAATGAAGCCCGGAAATTCTACCAAAGAATTAAACAACAAACCGATGGCTTTGGTGTTGGTACATCCTCCTGCAGAGACAAAGAGGGAAATCTGGTAACTGGCGCAGATAGCATGCTGAGGATATGGAAAGAACATTTTACCCAACTGCTAGTGTCCGATGTTGGCGGCAAAGAGGATACCGCAGAACCAATCCCTGATGGTTGTAAAGAATTTTTACCTCCTAGTCAGTCAGTAACTGGCGCAGATAGCATGCTGAGGATATGGAAAGAACATTTTACCCAACTGCTAGTGTCCGATGTTGGCGGCGAAGAGGATACCGCAGAACCAATGCCTGATAATGGTATAGAATGTTTACCTCCTAGTCAGAATGAGGTCCAAGTAGCAGTGACCAGACTAAAGAACTACAAGGCAGCAGGAGCCGATGGGTTACCCGTTCAACTATTTAAGACCAGAGGCGATACGCTGATAAGGCGTATGCATCAGCTTATCTGCGCAATCTGGTTAGTAGAACGCATACCCGATGATTGGAACCTCAGCCTACTATGTCCCGTACACAAGAAAGGAGACAAGACGGAATGCGCCAACTACAGAGGAATAAGTCTCCTCCCCATCGCATACAAGATACTCTCGAGCGTACTGTGTGAAAGATTAAAACCAAAAGTAAATTGGATAATTGGGCCCTATCAATGAGGCTTTAGACATGATAAATCCACCCTAGACCAGATATTCACACTGCGTCAAATCCTGGAAAAGACCCGAGAAGGACAAATCAACACCTACCATCTCTTTGTTGACTACAAAGCCGCCTTCGATACTCCTTTTCGTTCAAAGGTAATTCAAGTCAGGTCTGAGTATGGTATCCCTGCAAAATTAATAAGACTCTGAAGCATGACACTTCCTGATACGCGTTCCGCAGTAAGAGTAGGAAGAAACATCTTCGAACCATTCAATACCAAACGAGGTTTCAGACAACTAGACAGCCTATCGTGTGATCTCTTTAATATCCTGCTGGAGAAGATTATAGGAGATGTGAATAGATATGGCACACTAATCACAAGATAACACATGCTACTCGCCTATGCCGACGACATCGAAATCATAGGTCGGTCAACGGAAGTAGTAACTGCAGCCTTTGAAAGAATCGAAAGAGGGTCAGTGAAAATGGGTGGTTTCAACTCCCAAAAAGCCTTGCACAACCGAGCAGATAAAGAAAATGGAGAAAGTTGGGAACCACAACTTTGAGACAGTCATCAACTTTATCTACCTCGGCAACGCCGCCCTAACCGAAACGAATGATACCAATTTTGAGATTAAGCGAAGAATAATACTGGTAAATAGATGCTACTTTGGACTAGGTAAGCAATTTAGAAACAAGTCCACCTCTCGACAGACGAAGACTACAGTTTACAAGACACTGATACTACCCGTGCTGTTATATGGTTCTGAAGCATAGGTACTTGTGAGAGCAGATGAGGCAGTGCTTGGAGTATTTTAGAGAAAGATTCTTAGTAAAATATTTATATGGACCAGTAGACTTTAATGGAGAATAAAGGCGTCGTATGAAAACTGCGTTGGCTAGGTAATGTTGTCAGAATGGATGAAGAAGCTCTAGCAAAAAAGTCTTTTGAAGGCAAACACGGTGGTAGACGTAAACCGGGACGACCAAAAGCCCGATGGAAAGATCAAGTTGTGGGAGACACCTCGAAACTTGGTGTCAGAGATTTTAGAATGAGCGCAGAAGATCGAGGCGCTTGGAATGGTATTCTACGTTCGGCTAGTGGAACAAATATTCTGTCATAGCCAATTAAAGTAAAGTAAGTTACAGAAATTTTAAAAATAATTAAAACTTATGGCGCTTAATTGAGGCAACTGCTTCAAAATTTTTTTACATAAATTCAGTAAAACATTCAACGTTTTACTTTTTTCCCGCTATAAATTTTTCACATTCCATTTCTCATTGCTCATCTCTGCTCAATTTAATTCATGTTTTAACTTTGTCCTTTGAGATTGTAGTCGATGTCTTGTTTGCTCCAAAGCAAAGCCTTTTAATAAGACTTTTAATTATTTAGAAACGCAGTCTTCTGAAGCATCCGTCAGTATGGTCAACCTACCTGGGGTTAAAAAAAGGAAACAAGAGGAAGAAAATTAAAGAGAAAACTGTTTTTTATAATCTACACCATAAAGTGGGGGTGTATGAATTTCGTCATTCCATTTGAAACACATCGAAATTTTGGTCTGAGACCCAAGAAAGTATGTATTGGATTGCCCAAAAAGTAATTGCGGATTTTTCATTGAAAAAATTTTCACAGCTTGTGACTCTGTAATTGCATTCTTTCTTCTGTCAATTATCAGCTGTTACTTTTAGCTTGCTTTAGAAAAAAAGTGTAAAAAAAGTATATTTGATTAAAGTTCATTCTGTTTTATTAAAAATGCATTTACTTTCTTTTAAAAAATCCGCAATTACTTTTTGGGCAACCCAATATATTGTTGATAGTCTTAACATTTTTGAATTGATTTAGCCATGTCTATCTGTCTGTCCGTCCGTCCGTCTGTCCGTCGAAAGCCCGCTAAATCTCGAAGGAGTAAAGTAAGGTCAAGGCCAAATCGGTTCATGTTTTGGTATAGCTCCCATATTAGCCAATGTCGAATCTGACTTCTAGAGCCTCTAGAGGGCGCTATTCTTATTCAATTTGGATGAAATTTTGCATGAAATGTTTTGGTTTGAACATCAACAAACCTGATAATTATGGTTCAAATAGGTTCATAACCTCATATAACTCTCATATTAACCAATCTCGGATCTTGACTTCTTGAGCCGCGAGAGGGCGCAATTTTTATCCGATTTGGCTGAAATTTTGCATAAAGTGTTTTGGTTTGACCACCAATAACTCTGTCATGTATGGTTCATACCGATTCATTACCTGCCCAAAAAGTAATTGCGGATTTTTCATATAGTCGGCGTTGACAAATTTTTTCACAGCTTGTGACTCTGTAATTGCATTCTTTCTTCTGTCAGTTATCAGCTGTTACTTTTAGCTTGCTTTAGAAAAAAAGTGTAAAAAAGTATATTTGATTAAAGTTCATTCTAAGTTTTATTAAAAATGCATTTACTTTCTTTTAAAAAATCCGCAATTAGTTTTTGGTCAACCCAATAGCTCCCATATAAACCGTTTTCGGATCTTGGCTTCTTGAGCCGATAGAGGGCGCAATTGTCCCATTTGGCTGAAAATTTGCATGAGGTGCTTTGGTTTGGCCGTCAACAAGTGTGCCAAGTATGGCTTAAATCAGTTCATAACCTAATAAAGCTCCCATATAAAACTATTTCGCATCTTGACTTCTTGAGCCAATAGAGGGCGATTTGGCTGACATTTTGCATAAAGTTTTTGGTTTAACCAACAACAATGGTGTTAAGTATGGTCCAAATCGGTTCACAACCTGTTAGAACTCCCATATAAACGGATTTGGAATCTTAACTTCTTGAGCCGGTAGAGGGCGCAATTTTTATCCGATTTAGCTGAAATTTTACATAAAGTGTTTTGGTTTGACCACCAATAACTCTGCCATGTATGGTTCACATCGGTTCATAACCTGATATAGCTCCCATATAAACCGTTTTCGGATCATGGCTTCTTGAGCCGATAGAGGGCGCAATTGTCCCATTTGGCTGAAAATTAGCATGAGGTGCTTTGGTTTGGCCATCAACAAGTATGCTAAGCTCCCATATAAAATGATTTCGCATCTGGACTTCTTGAGCCAATAGAGGGCGCTATTATTATACGATTTGGCTGAAATTTGGCATGAAGTTTTTTGATTTGACCAACAACAAAGGTGTTAAGTATGGTCCAAATCGGTTCACAATCAGTTAGAACTCCCATATAAAAGGATTTGGAATCTTTACTTCTTGAGCCGGTAGAGGGCGCAATTACTATCCAATTTGGTTGAAATTTAGCAAGAAGTGTTTTGCTCAAATGTCTAACAAATACGCCAAGCATGTTTCACCTGGAGGGCATCCAATGCCTAAAAGAACTTGATAGGTTCAAGAACCTTTGCTAATGTCGCTAGGGACAGTTTGGTGATGGCAGTTGTCGACAAGGGAGAAGAACAGGGCTGCATAGCTGGGAATAATTGTAGTGGGATAGTCAATGGACTGTCATCAGTATACTCCGATGTCCTTGCGGAATTTCCTTGGTCTCCTCCAGTTTGTGACGATGCAGGCTGGCATCGGGGCAGATACAGACTAATTGCCTTCGGGCATCAACGCTCAATTGAAATGTATCATTGTGCGCCAAAAAATGATTGGTGAAATCTGGTCAGATGCAGCACTAGATTCAGTCAAGAATGAAGATATTCCTTCTGGACCAATGGCGCATGCTTGGATACCAAAGATTCCCTCAGATCCTGAATCGATACTTGGAAGAATAAGGGAACGTAATCCAAATCTTTCAACCTCCGATTGGAAGATTGGTAGATTAGATAAGGCTGATGGTGACCGGAGACATGCAGTATTCGTACTAAACTCTGTCTGGCATGCCCCGCCAAATCTGAAGGGGTTGTATCCTACGGATTCAACAAGTCTAAACTGAAGTTTTATAGAAGCGGTGGGGTTGGGGAACCAGGAGACGACTCAGCAGTTATTGCTGAACACTTGCCTGGGGAACTATCGACCACATCGCAGAAGTCTGGCGGATTGCAGGAGACTGAAAATCCCTCTACCACAATCGAGACAGGAGGCATCGAAACGGGACTCGACAAGCTCTGTGTGGGTGGGTCACAAAATTGGACGGGGCTCAAGGTGTGCGCCAGCGGGGAGGCACGGAACTCAGAAAGTACTTCGACAGCAGCAGTTAGTGAAGAATCTAAGGAGAAATCGTCCACACCTCAAGTGCCCAGTGTACTGAGGAAAAGTGGTTCCACAGCTTTCTCACCTGCCCCAGGATGCGTACGGAGGCTCACCATGACAAGAACTAACGAATCTTGTGAGGATGAAATCCTGGTGGAATCAGCAGACGAGTCTAACACAACAGTGGTGGAAGTTCTGAATCCTGAATTTGGTCCGGTTTCTAAATCTCCACCATTGTAAGGCCGTTTCCTGGTGGAATCAGAAGACGAGTCTAACGCAGCAGTGGTGGGAGTTCTGAATCCTGACTTTGGTCCGGTTTCTAAATCTCCACCATTGTAAGGCCGTTTCGGCGGCACTAAAGGTCCTCCTGATGGCATGGGGAGTTGACATGGTTCTTCTCCAGGAACCATGGGTGTGTGGAGGAATGGTTCGTGGACTAAGAATTACGGGATTTAAACTACTCAAGGCTACGGGGAAGGGTAGTATTCATGCAAAGAGTAGTCTAAATTTTTTTCTTCTTCCGTCGCTAAGCACTGAAGATTTAGTTGTAGCCGGCCTTAAAATAAAATAAGTTTCATTACTGCCTGGCTTCTCTATATGTGGCACACGATTCAGAGATGC
Source organism: Stomoxys calcitrans (assembly GCF_963082655.1). NCBI lineage: Eukaryota > Metazoa > Arthropoda > Insecta > Diptera > Muscidae > Stomoxys > Stomoxys calcitrans. The sequence goes on along the minus strand of NC_081553.1, from coordinate 70,182,989 downwards.
CGTCTTCAAACCTTAAGTCGCTGGTTGAAGCAGCTTCTGAAGGAAAGAAGAGCCTCATTGCAGGAAGTGATACTAATGCACATCACCAGATATGGGGAAGTTCAGATGTATAAGTCCGTGCAAGACAGAAGTAGTTCTTTTCAGCAGGAGATACAAGTTGCCTACAATGGAACCTGTCTCCTTGGAAGGAGAGTGCATAGTACCTGGGTGTTTTGCTGGATAGGAAATTGAACTTCAAATCCAACATTTTGGAAAGGGCAAGAAAGGCAACTCTTGCCCTATACACCTGCAAGAGAGCCATCGGCAAAAGTTAGGGATTTAGACCGCGTGTCATGCATTTGGTATACACTGCAGTTGTCAGACCTATAATGCTATATGGTGTTGTGGTCTGGTGGACGGCGCTTCAAAAGTTCACATATTTGGATGGCTTGTTTGTGCATCACAGCTGCACAGAGGACGACACCATCTGATGCACTGAATTTAAAGCTACATCTTATGCCACTGCACATTGTGGATAGGCAAATTGCTGCGACCACTGCCCCGAGGCTAAGGGAGCTTTCCCTTTGATCATGCGGCGCCTACGGACACTATGTTATCCTTTGAACAATGTTCGATATTCCAGGCAGTGTTGATTATGCCCTACCTACCTGAGTCGCTTTTTGATAAAAAGTTCTGTAACACTATTCCTGATAGAGCCAATTGCAACTACGATATCCCTGGTCGTATCGAAAAGGTTACCCGACCCCTGCAGTGTGTGTCAAGCGGAGATCCTTCCAATTAAGGAAGTGGTGGAATAGCTAAGATGTAATGTCATAACGACGATTGGCATAAATATCTTTTCAGACAGCCAAGCAGCCATTATATCCCTGGAGAACGAAACTGAACACAAAAACCGCCATCGACTGTCGCAGATCTCTCAAAGAGATGGCTGAACAGTTCAAAATTCACCTGTTCAGGCCACAGAGATATCCCAGGGAATTGTAAAGCGGACGAGCTTGTGAGACTAGGAACTACCCTACACATTTTAGGGATACTGGAATCTGTGGGTATGTCTCTAGCGACATGTAACCTACGTTTTCAGGACCAGGTCCAAAGGACAAATAATGATAGATGGTCACAAAGAGCATTCCAAAACTATGTGGCCTAATCGAGACTTGAAGAGGTCTACCGCTTTGCTGCCACTGGCTAAAACAGTCGTCTCAGTCATTGCGTCCGCCATGGAGGATAACAGCAACGACTTTTGCAGAAGCTGTGAGGACATCAAAGAAGAGAGACTACAGAACAGCTTCTGTGTGTGTGTCCCCCAATAGCAATCAAAAGGAGTTCCAGTTTAGTTTCTCATTTCTTTGAGAACCTGTCTGATTTAGTGAATATTCGCAAGTTATTGGGCTTTCTACAGTCGGGTGGAGGGTAGAAGGCATCTTCCTTGTTCTGATGATAGCCTACCACTTAAACCTAACCCCTTAGTCTAAGTCCTTCTAGGTCGAGCGGGCTTTTGAGAGAAAGACGTCTTTCTCTCAAAGGCCCGCTAACTTTCAAAGGACATTTGCACATATACCTCCTTGACATTTTGCACATATACCTCCTGTTAAGTCCTAAAGGTCGGTTTGGATTGTAAATGGGCTTTATCGGTCCATGTTTTCATATAGCTTATCTCACGATTGTACTTCTTGAGCCTCTAGAGAGGGCAATTCTTATCTGATTAGGCTAAAATTTTGTACTGTGTCGTATTCAACGACATTGAACAGATTGAACAGATGTGCCAAGTATGGTCTGAATAGGTCCAAAATCTGATATAGCTCCCATATAAACCGATCTCTCGATTATACTTCTTGAGCCTCTAGAGGGCGCAATTCTTATCCGATTCGGGTGAAAATTTTGACTTCATTCGGGTGAGAAAATTACTTCACCGGCGACTTTCAACGGATCCGCCAGGTATGGCTTGCATCGGCTTAAAACCTAATATAGCTCCCATATAAACCGATCTCCCAACTGCACTTTTTGAGCCCCTAGAGGGGGATGTTCTTGTCGGATTTGGATGAAATTTTGCACAACAATTTCTTCTATGGCTTTCAACGTATGTGCCAAATATGGTCTGAATCAGTACATAAGCTGATATAGCTCCCATATAAACTGATCTACCGATTTTAATTGTTGGACCCCTGTAGGGCGTAATTCTCATACTATTCGGATGAAAGTTTGCACAACGACTTCCCCCATTAAATTCAATATGCGCTCCATGTATGGCTTGAAACGGCCTAAGATCTGACAAAGCTCCATATGAACCGATGTCCCGATTTAACTTCTTGAGACCCTCTAGAGTGTAGGCCATCGTAGCGCAGAAGTTAGCATGTCCGCCTATGACGCTGAACGCCTGGGTTCGAATCCTGGCAAGAAAACCAGAAAAAAAAATTTTTTAGCGGTGGTTATCACCTCCAAGTGCTAACGACATTTGTGAGGTAGTATGCCATGTTAAAACCTCTCCTCAAAAAGGTGTTTCACTGAGGCACGCCTTTCGGACTCGGGTATATAAAAAGAAGGCCCCCTATCATTGAGCTTAAATTTGAAATCGGACAGCACACAGTAAACATGAGTAAAAATTTGCCCCAGTTCCGTAATGGAATGTTCATGAGCAAATTTCCATTTTTGCTCCTCTAGGCAGAAATTTTCCACAATAACTTTGGCAGAAATTTTCCACAATAACTTCTTCTATAGTCTCTTACATCCTAATCAAGTATGTCTCAAATAGCATAGCAACCGAGCAACGAACTTGAAATATGCTATCCAAATGGTGGAGGGTATATAAGATTCGGCCCGGCCGAACTTAGCTCGCTTTAACTTGTTTTGTCTGGTTTTCTTCAAACGACACTTTTCCTCTTATGCTTTCAAGTGCTTCATTGCAAGCATCAAACGCTTAACGGATGCAGTTTTTGTACTTACTCACAGAAATCACAAGCTTAAGCCATGCACTCAAGGAAGGCAACGATACCTAATTAAGTGCACGCCATGCAGAGGCAGTGCAACATGGATGACGTGCAGAGCAGAACCAGAGGCATGACCTTTAAAAAAAATTGCCACAGCAAATAGAGTTGATAGAGACAAACTAAAATTTAATGGAGTCTAAACAAGAGCAAAGAAATAAAAAAACCAGCAATTCCACCCAGAGCTAAGGGAAATGTAATGGAATCCTTTAAACAGATAGGTAAGGGTTAGTAGTTTATCGTCTTTTAAGAAGGGGGGATTTTAAAGACTAAGAACTGAAAATCGCCAATTATGCTGACTTGCGTCCAAAATTCGAATTTTTGGAAGTCATCACATATTAAAATTACTTCTGCTCTAGGACGCATAGTTTAGGAGATATAGCCAATTTGAAGATTCATAGTAAAATTTCGATTTTTGATGGATTTTCAATGAAATTTTTAATTTTTGGAGCGAGTCACGAAATAAGGCCCATTTCCCTCTAGGACGCATAGTTTAGGAGATGTAGCCAATTTGAAGATTCATAGTAAAATTTCGATTTTTGATGGATTTTCAATAAAATTTTGAACTTTGGGAGGAAGTCGTGAAATAAGGCCCATTTCCTTCTAGGACGTATAGTTTAGGAGATATGGACAATTAAAAATTTTCATAGTGAAATTTCGATTTTTGATGAATTTTCAATGAAATTTTTAATTTTTGGAGCGAGTCACGAAATAAGGCCCATTTCCCTCTAGGACGCATAGTTTAGGAGATGTAGCCAATTTAAAGTTTTCATAGTGAAATTTAGATTTTTGATGGATTTTCAACGAAATTTTTAATTTATTTGGGAATTTTTGAGGGAGTCACGGATAAAGGCCCATTTCCCTCTAGGACGCATAGTTTAGGAGATATAGCCAATTTAAAATTTTTGATAGTGAAACTTCGATTTTGATGGATTTTCAAAAAACTTTTGGAGGAAGTCACGAATTAAGGCCCATTTCCCTCTACGAAGCATAGTTTAGGAGATATAGCCAATTCTAAGTTTTCATAGTGAAATTTAGATTTTTGATGGATTTTCAACAAAATTGTTAATTTTTTGAGGGAGTCACGGATAAAGGCCCATTTCCCTTTACGACGCATAGTTTAGTAGATATGGGCAATTTAAAATTTTCATAGTGAAATTTTGATTCTTGATGGATTTCGATGAAATTCTGAATTTTTGGAGGAAGTCACGAATTAAGGCCCATTTCCCTCTACGACGCATAGTTTAGAAGATATAGGCAATTTAAAATTTTCATAGCGAAATTTTGATTTTTGATGGATTTCGATGAAATTCTGAATTTTTGGAGGTAGTCACGAATTAAGGCCCATTTCCCTCTAGGACGCATATTTTGGAGGAAGTCACCAATTAAGGCTTATTTCCCTCAACGACGAATAGTTTAGGAGATATAGGCAATTTAAAATTTTCTAGTGAAATTTAGATTTTTGATGGATTTCGATGAAATTTTGAATTTAAGGAGGGAGTCACGAATTAAGGCCCATTTCCTTCTAGGACCCATATATATGACCATTTTCAGTTTTCGAACAGAAAATCGCCATTTTTGGCCGATTTTCGTCCAAAATTCGAATTTTTGAAGGGATCACGAGTTAGTCTTACTTTCGCTCTAGGATGCATAGTTCAGGATATATAATCAATTTAAGTTTTGGTCGGAAAATCTAATTTGTGAGGTTCAGGATTGCAGAGTCTCCATGGCGCTCTCCTTTAGAATAGCACAGCCAGCACCAAGCCGATAAGCTTCCATAATAAGTTGAAAACCAACTGGCCAAAATTCGAAAGACTACTTGGAAAAAGACTTGGGCACGATCATTTAGATTGTCCAAGCATTGGAGGCCACCGTAACGCAGAGGTTAGCATGTCCGCCTATTTGGGTTCAAATCCTGGTGAGACCATCAGAAAAAATTTTCAGCGGTGGTTTTCCTCTCCTAATGCTGGCAACATTTGTGAGGTACTTTGCCATGTAAACTTCTTTCCAAAGAGGTGTCGCACTGTGGCACGCCGTTCGGCTATAAAAGGGAGGCCCCTTATCATTGGGCTTAAACTTGAATCGGACTGCACTCATTGATATGTGAGAAGTTTGCCCCTGTTGCTTAATGGAATGTTCATGGGCAAAATTTGCATTTGCAAGCATAGAAGACATTGACGACAATGTCAACAATATCAACAGGATTACGGCTGCACTAGTGGAGTCTTTTGATGATATTTGCTCTCTTCGAGAATGGAAATCTGGATGATCGGGGAGATTTGCCACATTAGGAAAGAGGTCCTCAGACTTTAGAACAGAGCACGTCTTAAACAGATGTGTATTACACACGCCTGAAGGAATACAATAAGATTACCAGAGAAGCAAAACGGGCCTTCTCTCAAAAACCCATATCCTAACTGAGACGTAAGTAGACGATATGGGAGTGAAAGAGAGAGAAGAGACATCGGAGGACATGTTGAGGATTTCGATAAAAATGCATTTCCACACACTACGAAGAGACTCACGGAGACACCGGAATATGGGAATAATGAGATCGATCGCAGGCTTATCATTACAGAATTTATGATGCAGGAATCCTTAAGGAGCTTCAAACCATTTAAGTCACCCGGACCTGATGGAATATTTCCGGCATTACTACAGAAAGAGGCGGACTATCTGGAGCCCCATCTAGTCTGGTCACAGCGTACCTAGGACTTGCACATATTCCGAAGGCCTGGCAGGAGGCAAGGGTGGTATTTACACCCAAGCCCGGCAAGGCAAGTTATGCGACAACAAGGTCTACAGGCCTATAAGCCTTACGTCCTTTCTACTCAAAACCGTGCAACGTTTTGTAGATATCATGATCAAGAGTAGGACATCCAGTTCAAATATAAACAGCAAGCCAATGTCAAAGGAAGGTCAATGGAGATTGCGCTGTACGAGGTTGTGCATAAAATAGAAGAATCTTTCGATGCCAAAACCTACACCCTGGGGGTATGAATTGACATCGAGGGGGATTTTAACAATTTGCCGACCGACAGACTGATCCAATCTTTACACCAGTCCCGGGTGGACCAGGTCCTTACAGACTGGATAAACCATATGCTAAGGAACAGGTGGATAAATTGTGGATCCCATGACATAAATATATAGGAAGAAAGTGGAACAAGGCACGCAACAGGGGGGCATTTTATTGCCACTCCGATGGGTGACCTCCATAAATAACCTAATAAGGATGCTGACTGAGAAGGGATTTGAACCCGTCTGCTGCGCAGACGATGTTATAATACTTCTAAGGGATAAGGATTCGTGTCAACTATGCAGAAGAGCCGAAAGAGTTCGCAGATGGCACACGACTGGGCTAGACCTGGGGGTATCAATATTAACCCAGAGAGGACTGAAATCTGCCTGTTCACGAGGAAAAATGAAGGTGGGCCAATTTGACGCACCACTTTTCCTCGGTAGAACGATTTCGATCTCTGACTAGGTCAAGTACTTAGGAGTGACCTTGGAAAGGCTCATAGATGTTGGGCAATATGGTGAAGGGCCGTAGGCTCGAAATGGGGTCTGAATTCGAGGATGGTTCAATGGCTCTACAGTAGCGTGATTCTGAACCCCCAGGCCCACTTTAGTAAAGCCTCAGTAGTTGGGTGAACTGCAATAGAGAAAAAGTGCAAAGTTAGGAGCGATAAGGACCACGCCCACTAGGGCACTGGAGACTATTCTGGATATCCGACCCATAGATACAAAGATTAAATGTGAGGCAACCATCGCGGCCATGAGGCTTAAGGCGATGGGAGAAAGGATAGCGAGTAGGAGCAGGTTATACCATCGCAGTATAATCGAGGTCGACGATAGGAAACCTGGAAGGAATGGAAGAGGTTTCCGATCGGATGCCTGAGACGACATTTGAGGTCGAGTGCGGGGCACTGCTGCCAGCAGCAAAGACTTCCATTGACGGAACCCTATTATTTCCATCTGGAAAATCATGACACACAGAAAGATCGAAGGTAGAGAACAAAGTGGGCCAGGGGATCTACATTGTAAACCCAGGGACTGAGATCTGTTTTAGACCGCCTGATCATAATAAGGTACTATAGGCGAAAATTCGGGCGATCACGAAATACGTGATGTGGTGTGGTGCTAACGCGAGGACGTCGAGTGTGAAAATCTTTACGGAAAGTAAACTGGCCATAAAGGCAATAACAACCAGTATGGTAAAGTCCCGAACAGTCTTGGAGTGTCAGAAGGAGATTGACGACTTCTCTGAAAATGGCACGATCCGCATCGTTTGGGTGCCGGACCATATCGGAGTAAGGGGAAATGAGAGAGCAGATGATTTGGCAGTGAAGGCCAGAGGACTGGACTGTCATCAAACTTGGTTAACTCGAAGTCTTTTGGGTTGACGCAGTCCAAATTAAGAGCATGATCGACGAACGCGTATGCGACACTGCGGAACAGCAAAACGGTCAGCAGGACGACTACAATCCTATGGAGTGATCCGGATTGTGAGAAGACGAGCCTATCTTATATATAAAAATCAATTTGTGTTTGTTTGTTTGTTTGTATGTTTGTGTGTTCCTTATAGACTCAGAAACGGCTGAAACGATTTTCTTGAAATTTTCACAGATGGTGCATAATGGTCCCGTGGTGAGAATAGGGTACTACATTTTTTGATATCTGAAGGGGGGGCGGACCCTCCCCCTTACCCTAATTTACAGAAACGCCAGATCTCGGAGATTGGTGGTGCGATTTAAGCCAAATTTTGTGTGCTCTCATATAGTACCCTAAAAATAAAAATTTGGTATCCAAATTTTGGATAGGGCACCTAGGGGGGCGCCCCACCCTAAAACCTAGCAAACATATATTTAGACCAATCACGACAAAATGGGACTCAAATGAAAGGTATTTAAGATAAGAAAACGTATCTGATATCCATTTGTCGATCCAAGTGCTAGGGGGAACGCCCCAACCGCCAAAACACCCCTAAATCGGACATATTTACCGACCATGGCAATATGGGATTCAAATGAAAGGTATTTGCGAGCAGAATACGAATCTGATATCCAAATGTGGGACCACGTTTCTGGGGGTCCACCCCTTCCCCAAAACACCCCTCAAACAGGACTTATTTACTGACCATGGGAATAAGGGGCTTAAATAAAAGGTATTTGAGTGTAGGTTTAGAATCTGATATCCAAATATGAGACCAAGTGTTTTGGGGGGCCGCCTCTCTCCAAAAACCTCCCCATTTACGACCATAGCCACATGGGGCTCAAATGAAAGGTCTTTGGGAGTAAAGCACAAATTTGATATCAATATTCGAGCAAAGTGTCTATGGGGCCACCCCACCCCCACAACACCACCCAACCCCCAAAACACCCCTAAATCGGACATATTTACCGACCATGGTAATATGGGACTCAAATGAAAGGTTTTTACGAGTAGAATACGAATCTTATATCCAAATGTGGGACCAAGTTTCTGGGGGTCCACCCCTTCCCCAAAGCACCCCCCAAACAAGACTTATTTACTGACCATAGCAATATGGAGCTTAAATAAAAGGTATTTGAGTGTAGAATACAAATCTGATATCCATATGTGGGACCAAGTGTTTAAGGGGCCGCCCATCCCCGAGGGTATCCCCCACTGAAGACAACATTACGACTATAGCAATATGGGGCTCAAATGACAGGTCTTTGGAAATAAAGCACGAATCTGATATCAATGTTCGGGAAAAGTGTCTATAGGGCCACCCCACATCCCATAACACCACCCAAATAGGAAGTATTTGCTGACCTTTGCAATATGAGGCTCAAATAAGAGGTATTTTAGAGTAGAACACGAATCTGATATATATTTTCAAAGCCAAGTCACTGAGTGGCCGCGCCATCCTCCAAACCGGTCATGTTTGCCGACTATGGAAAATGGAGCTCAAATGAAGGTGATTTGGGAGTAGACCATGAATCTGACATCAATATTCAGGACCAACTGTCTGGGGGTCGTCCCACCACCATAACAACCCCCAAGTAGGACGTATTTGCTTACCAAGACAATTTGGGCCTTCAAGACAGTGGAGCTCGATATTCATAATTTTTAGGGCCCATACACAAACCGGAAATATTTGCCGACTTTTTCAATAAGGGGTTAAGGTGAATGGTATTTGAGATTAGGAAACGAATTTGATATCCAATTTTGAGGCCAATGGCAATATGGGTTTCAAATATATGAGAATAGAGCACGTTACTGATATATTTTCAGGGCTCCCCAAAACACCCATAAATCGGGCATATTTACCGAACATGTATATGTGGAGCTTAAATGAAGGGAATTGGGGGTACAGCAAGAACAGATACCCACCTTCGGGACCAATTTTCTGGGGGTCTACCCCCTTTCACAAAATACCCCACAAACAGCAACTTTTTACTGACCATCGCAAAATGGGGCTCAAATTAAGGAATTTGGGAGTAGAATACGAAAATGATATCCAAATGTAGGGCCATCTAGTTCACCCCTTCTCCAAAACACCCCCCAAAGGTTAAACATTTTTCGACCATGCCAATATGTGGCTCAAATGAAAGGTATTTGAGACTAGAAAACGAATTTGATAACCAATTTTGGGACCATGGGTTTGGGGGACGCCTCATCCTTTAAACTCCCCCTCCAAACCAATGGCCATATGGAGATTAAATTTTTTTTATTTTTGATATTTTTTCAGGGCCAAGTGTCTGGGGGAGGTGGTCCCCCCCAAAAACACCCCTAAATCACACATCATGAGAATATCGGGTTGAAATAAAGTATTTTAAGAATGGAGTACACCTTACATATAAACTTAAATTCGCAGACCAATAAAGATCATATGGGATTCAGATAAAGGCACTTATATTGTTAAACTGTTACTCAAGCGATATACTATTTTCGTAGCATGGTATTTCACTAAAAGCTCTTTAATTGTCGAAAATAAATATTCCAAGGAAACTTTTGTTCCATATAAAGTAAAAGAAGGCGCAGCGGAGCGGGCCCGGGTCAACTAGTAGGCCATAAAGGCAATAACAACCAGTGTGGTAAAGTCACGAACAGTCTTGGAGTGTAAGAAGGATTCTCTGAGAATGGCACAATCCGCATGGTTTGGATGCCGGACCATATCGGAGTAAGGAAGAATGAAAGAGTAGACGATTTGGCAGTGAAGGTCTGAGAACTGCCGACAATAAACTTAGTTAACCCGAAGTCTTTTGGGTCGACGCAGTCGGAGTTGAGAGCGTGGTCGACGAACGCGCATGTGACACTGTGGAATAGAGAAACGGTCGGCTGGACAATGAAAATCCTATGGGGTGATCCGGATTATGAGAAGAGGCTATTACTGAAAGGAACCAAGCAGGAGTTCAGTAAAGCTTTCGGTATCGTAACAGGACACATAGGACTACGAGCTCACTTATGCAAAATCTGTGCGGCAAGTGATAGCATGTGAAGGGCCTGCGGAAAAGACTTTGGAGCATTTCCTATGTCATTACCCGTCTTTCGGGGCTAACAGACTCCGGCAGATAGGTTGAGACACAATACCAGTCGTAAACCAACTTAGGGGGGTGGTATGAGAAACAATTAGGGATTTTGTAAGCAGCATGGGTTTTCTGACTTAAATTTTCTTTTTCGAGCTTACTTTTTAGTGTTTAGAGCGCCAAATACTGGCTTAGGTGTATGTCCACAGTGGCATGGGGCGAATTTCTATCCGCACCCTCTGCGCCTAAGTTTTGGAACTGAAAATTGGCCATTTTTGGCCGAATTTCTTTCAAAATTCGAATTTTTGGAAATGATCACGAATTAACCTTAATTTTGCTCTGCAACTCTTGATTTAGGAGACATGGCCACTTTAGGGTTTTAAAATGAAAATCATCTCAATTTTAATGTTTGGCATAATATCGTAAATTTTTATAAAAGAAATTTATGATTGAATGGAGACTTACCAGCTTCTTGAATGAAATTGAGTGTGAAATCTGAAAATAAAAAGGAAATAAATGTCAATATTAAATTTTCTATAGATGTGTAATAATTTTTCTGCTTTAACTTGCTGGTCCTAATTAGAGAATTCTTTAACTTAAAAAATAACTTCCCTCAAATCTCTCCATTTATGCCATATTCTATTAGGTTTTAACCCCTCAATTCCAATATTAAACAAAATACACCTCAAAAATGCTACTTTGCGCCCTAAAAAAAAACTTTTTAGTATTAATGAATCAATCTTGAAGTTGTATTCATCCGAAATAAATCAATTCAAAGGCAAATTGGAAAATGAAAATCAAAAAAAAACATAAAAAATCACACATTTCAACATTCCACCTTCAACAGACAGAGAGACAGACAGACACAAACGGTATGGAAATAAAAGGCAAATGACATTATTTATTCGTAACCGCAATGATGGCATCACAATCATCAGAAGAATCCTTTAACTGATTTCAATAACCCCCTTGCCTGATCTTCCCCTACTTGGCATGGCTTCCATCCTTTTTAAGCACTTCAATGCTAATGCATGTTGCCCGAATCACCGGGAAATGTTGATTGCGAGTTTCGATGAATGCAAAGAATGTGAGTGAATGAATGGCTGAATGGCTGAATGACTGAAAAGGCTAATCAAAAAGGAAGTGGGTGGATGTCCTTAAAGAGCTGACAAAGCGCATTTTCTTGTATAACTGAATCGATATTGCGAAAGCCCAATGATGATGTGGACGGCGGCAACGGTAGCGGCAGCAGTTGTTTGTTAATTTCTGATTACAATTTGCTCGATTTCTTAGCGTTTTATATTTACCTTCCCTATGTGTTTCGTTTTTCTTTTTTTGTAGTGCCTAACAATTGGGCAATGGCTGGCAGTATCGACATTTTGATTGGGTAATCATGGCTTTTTTCCCCCCCACCATCATTGTCATCTTTATTTAGGACCTTTAAGTGAAATCTTAATTTTGGAAATTTTTAATAAAGGAAAAAAGTTTTTATTGTAATTGTTAAAGCCTGGGGTTGTTGTTGTCATCCAACTGCAGGTAAACCGAAACACCTGCCCATTTTTTTCTTTCTTTTGATTTTTAATTAATTTTTATATTGATGTCCACAAGAAAGGACATGAAATGAATGATGTAAATGGCGTAAATTGCAGACCACCAAGTTTGGCTCAGGGAACGAAGGGAAGCTTAAAGTAATAAAATTGTGCATTATTTAAGACTTACGAAAGATTATTTCATGAAAATGGTTCCAACTACAACGACCCTAAAGAGTAGAGCGAAGAATGCAAATTTTGCCCATGAACATTCCACTAAGGAACGGGGGCAAACTTTTCACACATCAATGAGTGAAGTCCGATTCAAGTTTAAGCTCAATGATTAGGGGCTTCTTTTTATGCCGAGTCCGAATGCCGTGCCCCAGTGCGACACCTCTTTGGAGAACAGTTTTACATGGCATAGTACCTCACAAATGTTGCCACCATTAGGAGGGGAAAACCACGGCTGGAAAATTTTCTGATGGCCTCGTCAGGATTCGATACCAGGCGTTCAGCGTCATAGGCGGACATGCTAACCTTTGCGCTACGGTGGCCTCCAATGCCAATGCCAAAAACTCCTCTGCTTTATTCCGGTTGGAATATCTTAGTAAATATTTTTTTCCAACTACAAAAAAATTTTATCAAAATTATGTCCAAAGAAACCAAAAATACATATCTCCTAATTCATCTAAGCTATTTTCCAGGCGATATCTTTATCTTTTTTTCTTATTTGTCCTCTATTTTTTTCTTATTTGTCCTCTCTCTCTCTCTAAAAAAAGGCAAACAACAACAAAATTTAATAAATTCAATTTCTCTCACATCCTTCATATCCCATATTACTTATGAAACTAATCCTTTATGATTTGTAATGTCATTTATTTTGTCCCGCCATCAAGTGGGACTTAATACTTCGTGCCAAGTCTCAAGGACAAATGATATTGGCATGCCGTCTTCATCTTCATCCACAGGATGTTTCAACTTGATGTCGAATAGAAATATGAAGATGCTATAAATCATTACATGATAAGAACATCATATATCATGATGTGTATCATGGACATTGGATATGAAATTGAACGGCATTCCTTAGGGTAAACAAGTAAGAGCGTGTTAAGTTCGGCCGGGCCGAATCTTATATACCCTCCACCATGGATCGCATTTGTCGAGTTCTATGCGCGGTATCTCTTTTAGGGCAAACAAGGAATATTGCATAAGAACTGTTATGCTATTGGAGCTATATCAAGTTAGAGTCCGATTTGGACCATAAATGAACTGAATGTTGAAGACCATAAAAAAGTCATTGTGTAATATTGGGTTGCCCAAAAAGTAATTGCGGATTTTTCATATAGTCGGCGTTGACAAATTTTTTCACAGCTTGTGACTCTGTGATTGCATTCTTCCTTCTGTCAGTTATCAGCTGTTACTTTTAGCTTGCTTTAGAAAAAAAGTATAAAAAAGTATATTTGATTAAAGTTCATTCTAAGTTTTATTAAAAATGCATTTACTTCCTTTTAAAAAATCCGCAATTACTTTTTGGGCAACTCAATATTTCAGTTCATTCGGATAACAATTGCGCCTTGTAGGAGTTCATGAAGCAAAATCGGGAGATAGGTTTAAATGGGAGCTGTATGAAGTTATTGATCGATCATCGGACCATATTAGACACGTATGTTGAAGGTCATGAGAGAAACCGTTGTACAAAATTTCAGCCAAATCCAATGAGAAAGGGTCAAGAGGTCAAGATCCCAGATCGGTTTATATGGCAGCTATATCAGGTTCTATACCGATTTACGCCATACTTAGCACAGTTATTGGAAGTCACAACAAAACACCACGTGCAAAATTTCAGCCAAATCGAACGAGAATTGCGCCCTCTAGAGGCTCAAGAAGTCAAAACCCAAGATCGGTTTACATGACAGCTATACCAGATTATGAACCGATTTGAGTCATACTTAACGCAGTTATTGGAAGTCATAACAAAACACCTCATGCAAAATTTCAGCCAAATGGGATGAGAATTGCGCCCTCTAGAGGCTCAAGAAGTCAAGATCCAAGATCGGTTCATATAACAACTATACCAGATTATAAACCGATTTGATTCATACTCAGCGCAGTTGTTGGAAGTGATACCAAAACACCACGTGCATAATCTCAGTCAAATCGGATGAGAATTGTGTCCCGTAAAGCATGTGTATTCTGGATGGTCTCGATATTCTCATTCGATCTAGCCATGTTCGTTCGTCCGTCTGTCGAAATCATGATGTCGGTCGAACGCATACCGCAAGCCGCTTGTAGAATTACTTCTTGTGTAGATGTAGGTCGTCGGGGATTGCAAATGGGCCATATCAGTTCAGATTTGGATATAGCTCCCATATAAACCAATCTACCGATTTGGCTTCTTGAGCCTTTACAAGCCCTAAGTTTTGTCTGATTTGGCTGAAATTTTGCATGTGGTGTTCTGTTACGACTCGGGCCTGGTGCTGAAAACTTAGCTTACATGTCGCTAGAGGCATTCCTACAGATTCCAGTATCCCTTTAATGTGTAGGATAGTTGCTAGTCTCGCAAGCTTGTCCGCTTTACAATTCCTTGGGATATCTATGTGGCCCGGTACCCAGAACTGGTGAATTTTGAACTGAGAGATCTGCGACAGTCGGGGGCGGTTTTTGTATTCAGAAAAACGTTCTCCAGGGATTTAATGGCTGCTGGCTGTCTAAGAAAATATTTATGCCAATCGTCGCAATGACTTTATATCTTAGCCATTCCATCACTTCCTTAATTGCAAGGATCCCCGCTTGATACACACTGCAGTGGTCGGGTAACCTTTTCGATATGATCAGTTCTAGATGTTTAGAGTACGACTCAACCTGTTCGTTTAGTTTGGAACCATCCGTATAGAAGTCTTTGCAACTTCGGTTACCAGGGACATCGTAGTTCTAATCGGTTCTATCAGGAATAGTGGTACAGTACTTTTATCAAAAAGTGGCTTGTATCAAAGATAACACAGTGTCCGTAGCCGCCACATGACCAAAGAGTAAGCTCCCTTAACCTCACGGCAGCGTTCGCAGCAATTGGTCTCTCCACAATGTCCAGCGGCATACGATGTAGCATTAAATTCAGTGCATCAGATGGTGTCGTCCTCAGTGCGGCTGTGATGCACAAACAAGCCTTTCTTTGGATCTGGTTAAGTATTGACCAGTAGGTGGACTTTTGAAGCGTCGTCCACCAGACCGCCACACCATATAGCATTTGGGTCTGACAACTGCAGTATATACCCAATGCATGACGCGCGGTCTTAACTCTCAACATTTGCCATTGGCTCTCTTGCAGGTGTATAGGGCAAAAGTTGCCTTTCTTGACCTTTCCAAAATGTTGAATTTGGAGTTCAATTTCCTGTCTAGCAAAGCTCCCAGGTATTTTGCGCTTTCTGTATGGAAAGCTCCCAAGGAGACAAGTCCTAATTGTGTTTTATGCAGGTACCTGCCACGTTGGCTTAATTCTGCAGGGCTCTTAACCCCGGGTGAAAATGATGCGTCTACCAACGCCCCCATACATAGCCGAAGCTAGCATGAGTATCAATTCGAGTTCACGTTTTCTGAACGTGTCCACCCCCTTGGTTGGGAGCAGAGCACTATCCAAAACACTTTCCGTTATATGGGTTACGGCACCCGGTTGAGGACATGCAACTCCACACCGAGCATCGAAATGCCCTTCCTTCGATTTTAAGTGTTAAACCACAGCCAACACGTTGCTCCCAACTGGGGCCTCACCAATAGTCAGGCTGGAATCAAAGTTCCAGGGGCTCCTGACTCCCGTGGTACCAGATTAAAGACTCTATTTCAACCACGTAGTCCAGCTACTACCAGTTGAACTCCAGACAGTTCCGGACTGGTCACATTATGGAATGATTCAAGCTCCATCCCGTAGCAACACGTCATTCAGAAACAGTCAGAAATTAGGTGGCATAACCCTTAATGACTCAGCACAAGTCTGAGTCAAAACAGGAGTGCCACCGAAACAATCACACACACGGTATACAGTATGTTAGTCACGAGGAATAACATCGACACCGTGTTAAAACTTTCAAAACATCAGAAGTACGGTAATATGGGACTCAAAAGAAAGGCATTTGGGAGTAGAGTAAAAGTTTGCCAAGGAACCGAGCAAACATTTCACACATCAATGATTGCTTTCTGATTCAAGTTGAGTTTATCAACGATAAGGGACCTTTTTTCTAGCCGAGTCCATATGGCATGCTGCAGTGCGACACCTCTTTGGGGTGAATTTTTTACAAGACCATGCATTGTATGGTACCTCGCAAATGTCACCAGCATTAAGAGGGGATAACCATCATTCAGGGTGAAGTGTCCCCACCCTAAAAAGATATAAGAAAAAAGATATAAGAGAATTCAAGAAGGCTCAGCGGGCCCTGTCCAGCTAGTCTTAAATAAAAACTAATCAAAATGCGATACGGGGATATGAGGTTGTAAAAAAGTCATTACCCTATTCAATACATCTTATAGTGCGTAAACTAAACCTTTTATAGAGACATTCAGTTCAGCAGATTCGCATCAACATCGCCTACGAGAAATCATTTCAAATATTATTCCTGAAAAAAGCAATTAATACTACTTAGAGGTGAGATACACATATGTGGTCTCTTTAACGTATATCAAACAATGCTGCAAAATTACAAATAATTCCCTATCAGCACTCTTGCCCCTTAGCTTTTTTTTGGAAGATCACAAATTTCTCAATAAATTGTAACACAATTGCAAATAGCATACTCGAACATTGTTTTATTTCCTTTTAAGTATGTCAATTTCACATATATAAATTCTTAACATGCGTTGTGTTATTTTACAGCTGGTAAATCTTTATGTATTATCTTGCCATAGGATTTACAAAATTTGCACTCTTAAAGAAATGTTACTGCAATTTAAGCGTAAAACAATAACCACTGTTTTTTGCCAGCTTTGTGATTCGCATGAAACACACAAATTTAGAAATATTCATGGAGATCTTATTGTCATGCCATATTTTATGATTGCTATGCCCATAAAAAAGAACTACACAGTCGATACAAGAGTATGCCAATCTCCATCAATTTCAATGAAATCATGTACGTATGTAAAAATATATCGAAAATCTTTATGCACATCTAAAGACTTATATTTATGTTTATTTGTTATGCTAATATTGGGAAAAATTGCCCTACTCTGGATTTGGAAATGAACAAGAGATTGACATAAATTGTCTACATGATGGTTTTGTTTTATTCTCATATTCTGTACATCTTTTCATTTTCAAACTGATTCTTATTGCTTGTATGGAAATTTCATATTTTGCTAAAGATTTTGAGAATTTCTATACCCTCCACCATAGGATGGGGGTATACTAATTTGGTCATTCTGTTTGTAGCTTCTCGAAATATGCGCCTCAGACCCCATAAAGTATATACATTCTTGATCGTCAAGTCATTTTAAATCGATATAGCAATGCCAGTCCGTCTGTCTGTCCATCCGTCTATCTATCCGTCCCTCTGTCTGTCCGTCCGTCTGTCCGTCCGTCCATCCGTCTGTCCGTCCGTCCCGCCTGTCCGTCCGTCTGTCCGTCGAAATCATGCTAACTTTCGAAGGAGTAAAGCTACCCGCTTGAAATTTTGCACAAATACTCGAAATATGCGTCTGAGACCCCATAAAGTATATATATTCTTGATCGTCATGTCATTTTAAGTCGATCTAGCCATGTCCGTCCGTCTGTCCGTCCGTCCGTCTGTCCGTCCGTCCGTCTGTCCGTCTGTCTGTCCGTCCGTTCGTTCGTCTGTCCGCTCGTCTGTCCGCCCGTCCGTCCGTCTGTCCGCCCGTCTGTCCTATAAACCGATCTTGGGTCTTGACTTCTTGAGGTCGCAATTCTCATCCGACTTAGAAGAAATTTTGAACGAAGTATTTTGTTATGATATCAAACATCTGTTCCAAGTATGGTTCAAATCGATCCATAACCTGATATAGCTGCAATATAAAACTATCTTGGGTCTTGACTTCTTGAGCCTCTAGAGGGCGCAATTCTCATCCGATTTGAAAGAAATTTTGTACGTAGTGTTTTGGTATAACTTCCAAAAACTGTGCTAAGTATAATTCAAATCAGTTCATAATCTGGTATAGCTGTCATATAAACCGATCTTGGGTCTTGACTTCTTGAACCTCTAGAGGGCGTAATTCTCATCCGATTTGGAAGAAATTTTGCATGAGGTGTTTTGTTGTAAATTCCAATAATTGTGCTAAGTATGGCGTAAATCGGTATAGAACCTGATATAGCTGCCATATAAACCGATTTGGGATCTTGACTTCTTGAGCCTCTAGAGGGCGCACTTCTCATCCGATTTGGCAGAAATTTTGTACAACGGTTTCTCTCATGACCTTCAACATACTTGTCTAATATGGTCTGGATCGATCAATAGCTTGATACAGCTCCCGTATAAACCCATCTCCCGATTTTGCTTTTTGAGCCCCTACAAGGCGCAATTCTTATCCGAATGAACTGAAATATTACACAATGACTGCTACAATGTTCAGCATTCATTTATGGTCCGAATCGGACCATAATTTGATATAGCTCCAATAGCATAACAATTCTTATCCATTATACTTTGATTGCCTAAAAAGAGATACAGCGCATAGAATTCGACAAATGCTATCCATGGTGGAGGGTACATAAGATTCGGCCCGGCCGAACTTAGCACGCTCTTACTTGTCTAATGTATTACGAGTACACGATAGTATTGTTGTTTACTTTTAAAAAATTTTTACGTTTAACCTCAACCATGTTATGTTGCGATGTACAACGTCATGACTGAAGTAGAAATGTTTTTTGAAATGAAAATTAATTTTGATACCATCATCGTGACACTAAACTAATTGAGAGATGTCTACTGCCTCATCGTTCACGAAACATTTACATAACATTGCTATTAGCTTTTCACTTACATTGAATAAATTTCTCAGGAAAAAGGGTTTCATTAAACCCTCGAAAGCAAACAATAAGTTGGCAATGCAAATCTAAAATTGTGCCATGAGAATAAAATCAAGCAACAGAGAGAAAACTCTTTTTTATCAATTTGAGTTGTCCAAACTCAATGTTTATGCTAAATGATAAGGGTTCTGTTGGAAATATATAGAAACTGTTATTAGAACGTTGTATTTAAAGATCAATTCTCGCTATAATCTCTCTTAGTCCATTGAAATAAACAAAACAATGAGTTCCAAGGGCTCAAAAAATCAACCCTGGAGATCGGTTTACATGGGAGCTATACCTAAATCTGAACCGATATGGCCCATTTGCAATCCCCAAAGACCTACATCAATAGTTAGTATCTGTGCAAAACTTTAAGCCGCTAGCTTAACGCGTTCAACCGTTATTGTGATTTCGACAGACGGACAGACATGGCTAAATCGACTCATGAGTGATCACAAATTAACCTTACTTTTGCTCTAACTCGCTTAGTTTAGGAGATATGGCCATTTTAAGTTTTATGATTAAAAATTGCCATTTTCATCAAAAATTTCGAATTTTTGGAAGTGATCACGAATTAACCTTACTTTTGCTCTAACTCGCTTAGTTTAGGAGATATGGCCACTTTAAGTTTTCGAACTGAAAATTGCCATTTTCATCAAAAATTTCCAATTTTTGGAAGTGATCACGAATTAACCTTACTTTTGCTCTAACTCGCTTAGTTTAGGAGATATGGCCATTTTAAGTTTTCGAACTGAAAATTGCCATTTTCATCAAAAATTTCCAATTTTTGGAAGTGATCACGAATTAGCCTTACTTTTGCTCTAACTCGCTTAGTTTAGGAGATATGGCTATTTTAAGTTTTTGAACTGAAAATTGCCATTTTCATCAAAAATTTCCAATTTTTGGAAGTGATCACGAATTAACCTTACTTTTGCTCTAACTCGCATAGTTTAGGAGATATGGCCACTTTAAGTTTTATGACTAAAAATTGCCATTTTCATCCAAAACTTCGAATTTTTTGAATTGATCACGAATTAACCTTACTTTTGCTCTAACTCGCTTAGTTTAGGAGATATGGCCATTTTAAGTTTTCTAACTAAAAATTGCCATTTTCATCAAAAATTTCTAATTTTTGGAAGTGATGACGAATTGGCCTTACTTTTGCTCTAACTCGCTTAGTTTAGGAGATATGGCCATTTTAAGTTTTCGAGCAGAAAATTGCCATTTTCATCAAAATTTTCGAATTTTTGGAAGTGATCACGAATTAACCTTACTTTTGCTCTAACTCGCTTAGTTTAGGAGATATGGCCATTTTAAGTTTTCGAACTGAAAATTGCCATTTTCATCAAAAATTTCCAATTTTTGAAAATTGCCATTTTCATCAAAAATTTCCAATTTTTGGAAGTGATCACGAATTTACCTTACTTTTGCTCTAACTCGCTTAGTTAAGGAGATATGGCCATTTTAAGTTTTCGAACTGAAAATTGCCATTTTCATCAAAATTTTCGAATTTTTGGAAGTGATCACGAATTAACCTTAATTTTGCTCTAACTCGCTTAGTTTAGGAGATATGGCCATTTTAAGTTTTCCAAGTGAAAATTGCCATTTTCAATTTCCAATTTTTGGAAGTGATCACGAATTAGCCTTACTTTTGCTCTAACTCGCTTAGTTAAGGAGATATGGCCATTTTAAGTTTTCCAAGTGAAAATTGCCATTTTCATCAAAAATTTCGAATTTTTGGAAGTAATCACGAATTAACCTTACTTTTGCTCTAACTCGCTTAGTTTAGGAGATATGGCCATTTTAAGTTTTCGAACTGAAAATTGCCATTTTCATCAAAAATTTCCAATTTTTGGAAGTGATCACGAATTAACCTTACTTTTGCTGTAACTCGCTTAGTTTAGGAGATATGGCCATTTTAAGTTTTCTAACTGAAAATTGCCATTTTCATCAAAAATTTCCAATTTTTGGAAGTGATCACGAATTAACCTTAGTTTTGCTCTAACTCGCTTAGTTTAGGAGATATGGCCATTTTAAGTTTTTGAACTGAAAATTGCCATTTTCATCAAAAATTTCGAATTTTTGGAAGTGATCTCGAATTAACCTTACTTTTGCTCTAACTCGCTTAGTTTAGGAGATATGGCCATTTTAAGTTTTCGAACTGAAAATTGTAATTTTCATCAAAAATTTCCAATTTTTGGAAGTGATCACGAATTAACCTTACTTTTGCTCTAACTCGCTTAGTTTAGGAGATATGGCCTTTTTAAGTTTAATGACTACAAATTGCCATTTTCATCAAACATTTCGAATTTTTGGAAGTGATCACGAATTAACCTTACTTTTGCTCTAACTCGCTTAGTTTAGGAGATATGGCCTTTTTAAGTTTAATGACTACAAATTGCCATTTTCATCAAACATTTCGAATTTTTGGAAGTGATCACGAATTAACCTTACTTTTGCTCTAACTCGCTTAGTTTAGGAGATATGGCCATTTTAAGTTTTCGAACTGAAAATTGCCATTTTCATCAAAAATTTCCAATTTTTGGAAGTGATCACGAATTAACCTTACTTTTGCTCTAACTCGCTTAGTTTAGGAGATATGGCCATTTTAAGTTTTCGAACTGAAAATTGCCATTTTCATCAAAAGTTTCCAATTTTTGGAAGTGATCACGAATTGACTTTACTTTTGCTCTAACTCGCTTAGTTTAGGAGATATGGCCATTTTAAGTTTTCGAACTGAAAATTGCCATTTTCATCAAAATTTTCCAATTTTTGGAAGTGATCACGAATTAACCTTACATTTGCTCTAACTCGCTTAGTTTAGGAGATATGGCCATTTTAAGTTTTATGACTAAAAATTGCCATTTTCATCAAAAATTTCCAATTTTTGGAAGTGATCACGAATTAAATTTATTTTTGCTCTAACTCGCTTAGTTTAGGAGATATGGCCATTTTAAGTTTTCCAACTGAAAATTGCCATTTTCATCAAAAATTTCCAATTTTTGGAAGTGATCACGAATTAACCTTACTTTTGCTCTAACTCGCATAGTTTAGGAGATATGGCCATTTTAAGTTTTCGAACTGAAAATTGCCATTTTCATCAAAAATTTCCAATTTTTGAAAATTGCCATTTTCATCAAAAATTTCGAATTTTTGGAAGTGATCACGAATTTACCTTACTTTTGCTCTAACTCGCTTAGTTAAGGAGATATGGCCATTTTAAGTTTTCGAACTGAAAATTGCCATTTTCATCAAAATTTTCGAATTTTTGGAAGTGATCACGAATTAACCTTACTTTTGCTCTAACTCGCTTAGTTTAGGAGATATGGCCATTTTAAGTTTTCGAACTGAAAATTGCCATTTTCATCAAAAATTTCCAATTTTTGAAAATTGCCATTTTCATCAAAAATTTCCAATTTTTGGAAGTGATCACGAATTTACCTTACTTTTGCTCTAACTCGCTTAGTTAAGGAGATATGGCCATTTTAAGTTTTCGAACTGAAAATTGCCATTTTCATCAAAATTTTCGAATTTTTGGAAGTGATCACGAATTAACCTTAATTTTGCTCTAACTCGCTTAGTTTAGGAGATATGACCATTTTAAGTTTTCGAACTGAAAATTGCCATTTTCATCAAAAATTTCCAATTTTTGGAAGTGATCACGAATTAACCTTACTTTTGCTCTAACTCGCTTAGTTTAGAAGATATGGCCATTTTAAATTTTCTAACTAAAAATTGCCATTTTCATCAAAAATTTCCAATTTTTGAAAGTTATCACGAATTAACCTTACTTTTGCTTTAACTCGCTTAGTTTAGGAGATATGGCCATTTTAAGTTTTCGAACTGAAAATTGCCATTTTCATCAAAAATTTCCAATTTTTGGAAGTTATCACGAATTAACCTTACTTTTGCTCTAACTCGCTTAGTTTAGGAGATATGGCCATTTTAAGTTTTCGAACTGAAAATTACCATTTTCATCAAAAATTTCGAATTTTTTGAAGTGATCACGAATTAACCTTACTTTTGCTTTAACTCGCTTAGTTTAGGAGATATGGCCATTTCAAGTTTTCGAACTGAAAATTGCCATTTTCATCAAAAATTTCCAATTTTTTGAAAGTTATCACGAATTAACCTTACTTTTGCTTTAACTCGCTTAGTTTAGGAGATATGACCATTTTAAGTTTTCGAACTGAAAATTGCCATTTTCATCAAAAATTTCCAATTTTTGGAAGTGATCACGAATTGACCTTACTTTTGCTCTAACTCGCTTAGTTTAGGAGATATGGCCATTTTAAGTTTTCGAACTGAAAATTGCCATTTTCATCAAAAATTTCCAATTTTTGAAAGTTATCACGAATTAACCTTACTTTTGCTCTAACTCGCTTAGTTTAGGAGATATGGCCATTTTAAGTTTTCGAACTGAAAATTGCCATTTTCATCAAAAATTTCCAATTTTTGAAAGTTATCACGAATTAACCTTACTTTTGCTTTAACTCGCTTAGTTTAGGAGATATGGCCATTTCAAGTTTTCGAACTGAAAATTGCCATTTTCATCAAAAATTTCCAATTTTTTGAAGTGATCACGAATTAACCTTACTTTTGCTCTAACTCGCTTAGTTTAGGAGATATGGCCACTTTAAGTTTTCGAACTGAAAATTGCCATTTTCATCAAAAATTTCCAATTTTTGGAAGTGATCACGAATTAACCTTACTTTTGCTCTAACTCGCTTAGTTTAGGAGATATGGCCATTTTAAGTTTTCGAACTGAAAATTGCCATTTTCATCAAAAATTTCCAATTTTTGGAAGTGATCACGAATTAGCCTTACTTTTGCTCTAACTCGCTTAGTTTAGGAGATATGGCTATTTTAAGTTTTTGAACTGAAAATTGCCATTTTCATCAAAAATTTCCAATTTTTGGAAGTGATCACGAATTAACCTTACTTTTGCTCTAACTCGCATAGTTTAGGAGATATGGCCACTTTAAGTTTTATGACTAAAAATTGCCATTTTCATCCAAAACTTCGAATTTTTTGAATTGATCACGAATTAACCTTACTTTTGCTCTAACTCGCTTAGTTTAGGAGATATGGCCATTTTAAGTTTTCTAACTAAAAATTGCCATTTTCATCAAAAATTTCTAATTTTTGGAAGTGATCACGAATTGGCCTTACTTTTGCTCTAACTCGCTTAGTTTAGGAGATATGGCCATTTTAAGTTTTCGAGCAGAAAATTGCCATTTTCATCAAAATTTTCGAATTTTTGGAAGTGATCACGAATTAACCTTACTTTTGCTCTAACTCGCTTAGTTTAGGAGATATGGCCATTTTAAGTTTTCGAACTGAAAATTGCCATTTTCATCAAAAATTTCCAATTTTTGAAAATTGCCATTTTCATCAAAAATTTCCAATTTTTGGAAGTGATCACGAATTTACCTTACTTTTGCTCTAACTCGCTTAGTTAAGGAGATATGGCCATTTTAAGTTTTCGAACTGAAAATTGCCATTTTCATCAAAATTTTCGAATTTTTGGAAGTGATCACGAATTAACCTTAATTTTGCTCTAACTCGCTTAGTTTAGGAGATATGGCCATTTTAAGTTTTCCAAGTGAAAATTGCCATTTTCAATTTCCAATTTTTGGAAGTGATCACGAATTAGCCTTACTTTTGCTCTAACTCGCTTAGTTAAGGAGATATGGCCATTTTAAGTTTTCCAAGTGAAAATTGCCATTTTCATCAAAAATTTCGAATTTTTGGAAGTAATCACGAATTAACCTTACTTTTGCTCTAACTCGCTTAGTTTAGGAGATATGGCCATTTTAAGTTTTCGAACTGAAAATTGCCATTTTCATCAAAAATTTCCAATTTTTGGAAGTGATCACGAATTAACCTTACTTTTGCTGTAACTCGCTTAGTTTAGGAGATATGGCCATTTTAAGTTTTCTAACTGAAAATTGCCATTTTCATCAAAAATTTCCAATTTTTGGAAGTGATCACGAATTAACCTTAGTTTTGCTCTAACTCGCTTAGTTTAGGAGATATGGCCATTTTAAGTTTTTGAACTGAAAATTGCCATTTTCATCAAAAATTTCGAATTTTTGGAAGTGATCTCGAATTAACCTTACTTTTGCTCTAACTCGCTTAGTTTAGGAGATATGGCCATTTTAAGTTTTCGAACTGAAAATTGTAATTTTCATCAAAAATTTCCAATTTTTGGAAGTGATCACGAATTAACCTTACTTTTGCTCTAACTCGCTTAGTTTAGGAGATATGGCCTTTTTAAGTTTAATGACTACAAATTGCCATTTTCATCAAACATTTCGAATTTTTGGAAGTGATCACGAATTAACCTTACTTTTGCTCTAACTCGCTTAGTTTAGGAGATATGGCCTTTTTAAGTTTAATGACTACAAATTGCCATTTTCATCAAACATTTCGAATTTTTGGAAGTGATCACGAATTAACCTTACTTTTGCTCTAACTCGCTTAGTTTAGGAGATATGGCCATTTTAAGTTTTCGAACTGAAAATTGCCATTTTCATCAAAAATTTCCAATTTTTGGAAGTGATCACGAATTAACCTTACTTTTGCTCTAACTCGCTTAGTTTAGGAGATATGGCCATTTTAAGTTTTCGAACTGAAAATTGCCATTTTCATCAAAAGTTTCCAATTTTTGGAAGTGATCACGAATTGACTTTACTTTTGCTCTAACTCGCTTAGTTTAGGAGATATGGCCATTTTAAGTTTTCGAACTGAAAATTGCCATTTTCATCAAAATTTTCCAATTTTTGGAAGTGATCACGAATTAACCTTACATTTGCTCTAACTCGCTTAGTTTAGGAGATATGGCCATTTTAAGTTTTATGACTAAAAATTGCCATTTTCATCAAAAATTTCCAATTTTTGGAAGTGATCACGAATTAAATTTATTTTTGCTCTAACTCGCTTAGTTTAGGAGATATGGCCATTTTAAGTTTTCCAACTGAAAATTGCCATTTTCATCAAAAATTTCCAATTTTTGGAAGTGATCACGAATTAACCTTACTTTTGCTCTAACTCGCATAGTTTAGGAGATATGGCCATTTTAAGTTTTCGAACTGAAAATTGCCATTTTCATCAAAAATTTCCAATTTTTGAAAATTGCCATTTTCATCAAAAATTTCCAATTTTTGGAAGTGATCACGAATTTACCTTACTTTTGCTCTAACTCGCTTAGTTAAGGAGATATGGCCATTTTAAGTTTTCGAACTGAAATTGCCATTTTCATCAAAAATTTCGAATTTTTGGAAGTGATCACGAATTAACCTTACTTTTGCTCTAACTCGCTTAGTTTAGGAGATATGGCCATTTTAAGTTTTCGAACTGAAAATTGCCATTTTCATCAAAAATTTCCAATTTTTGAAAATTGCCATTTTCATCAAAAATTTCCAATTTTTGGAAGTGATCACGAATTTACCTTACTTTTGCTCTAACTCGCTTAGTTAAGGAGATATGGCCATTTTAAGTTTTCGAACTGAAAATTGCCATTTTCATCAAAATTTTCGAATTTTTGGAAGTGATCACGAATTAACCTTAATTTTGCT